>NW_026067974.1:10746839-10762454 GCF_014885135.2 Alexandromys fortis | reverse complement strand
ATATACTGTTAAATTTTGTGTGGCAGTGAACATCTGAAATCCTAGCACCTGGGAAGTGGAGACGATAGGATCAGAAACTGAAGGGTTATCTTTAGTACAAGGTGAGTTAAGAGGCTAGCCTGGACAACATGAGCTCCTGGTCTGAAAAACAAAAAACAAACAAACCAATAAAAAAAAGAGGGATAGAATGAGAAACTATTGGCAAGCACATTCAAAGTTGGGGCCTCACAGGGCTCCTCACCTCTGACCCCGCATTTTACCGGGCTGAGCTCGAATTATGACTTAATTCTGTAGTGAAATCAGTCTCTTTCTTCCTTCCAAATCAAGATGCATATAATAACTGCAACAGAGTCAAAACTATAGTCTAAATTTTATTATCTCCAAGTCACACTGCTGATCACAAATGTGCACCCTTGAAAACAGTGACAAACACACACATGGCGAAATCTTTGCAGTAAACACAGTGGACCAACAGACAACTGTCACAGTGTCTTAAGTCGGGAATCTGGGCATGCTGCCCACAGGCTTGAGGAAACATCTTCAGGTTTAAGGCAAAGGGAAGCCTATAAAAGGCACAACCACCAGCTACCCCTGGAAGAACCCCTTAGTTATTTCCTCCTTGGGGGTTACCCCCACCCTGACTCAAGAGTAGTTAGGCCAGCTGTAGGAGGAAGAACAAAAACAGACACATTACTAGGGAGAGGCAGCACCACCTTTCCCTCAGGTTCTGTAGGAACCCTGGCAGGCACAGCACTGCAGTAACAGACTTCCACACAGGCACGGGGATGTGGTTCAGTGCCATAGAGAGGAATGAAAGGAGGGAGAGCCTTTGCCCAGAAGGTAACTTTCTTCCTTAGGACTGAAGTCCAGGATTTTAAACCCTCTGTTTGCAAGTAGAGGAGCAGAATTTGGGGAAAGTAAGTAGTAACATCTAAACACATTATAGCAGGGAAGCATGGAGAAGAACTGCAAAGACAAGGCAGACAGACTGCTGGATAGTATTTGTCTCTAGAGATGCATTGGTCCACAGCAACGGAGAAGGGGACGTAGTCGAAGGGATGTAAAGAAAAGAAGTAGGGCTCACTAATTCCACTTACCTCAAAGACAGCCCTGAGGACTCGCCATGCATTCCCCTAATCGTGCAGAGGATCTCACTCCACCCTCCCTTTTCACAAAAGCATCCAGTTTGTTCTTTCTCCACAACAGAGATTATACCTCTATGGAGGTCTGAAGCCCATCAGTATAGAGGTACTGAAGGAGGCTCAGATTTATAAAACCTACATCCCAAACAAGGGCTCCCGCTCACCCACTCTGAGCTCCCCTCTACAGTGGAACACTGCGTGCAGAGAGCTTCCATAGGGTTAGAGGAGTTAAGAGACTAATGAAGACCAATCACAAGAAAAAGGCCAGCTACTTTTATACTTGGTTGATACAGTCTCAATTTGTGGGAGTCAGGGAGGAGCCAAAAGGAACTCCAGAAAGGGTAGTAAACCAGAATGAACTTGTTTCATGTAAAGTCAGGGGGCAGAGCAGGGAAAAGGAGAAATAAACAAGAATATTAATTTAAAAAAGGTAAGTCAGGCTTTAAAAATGAACATTTAAACAAACAAGCAGGAAGGAACTTCCCTGGGAGCAGAAGACACTTGAATTTCTGGGGACAAAGTAAACAACAGTGAGATGCAGGCTTCTGAATTTAGATTCTGAAGCCTGGGCTGTCCAGTCTCTGCTCCCCTGAGTCCAGGCAGCTCAATTGAAGAGTGGAGGTTTCTTCTCTCTCTAGCAGGCCTGTCCCCAGAGAAGAGGGCCTCTTGTCGGCTGGCAGGGTCACCCCACATTTTTCTTCTCCTCCGAGTTTTCACCTCTCCTGTTCTATCTATTGAGAGTTAAAAAGAGAAGAAGTGCATGTCAGTGGACTTGGGGCATTTATATTAGCCTTCTCAGAAGGCCGCATTTCTAAATAATGCGGTTTATTTGGCACCAAGGATCAAGTCTGAGATCTTGAACATGCTACACCTTCAGCTTCTAAATAATGTGTTTTAATGACCACAAAACAAAACAACAACAATAAAAATATCCTGGAGTCAGGTGTGGCAGCCTACACCTGTAATCTGAGCAGTCAGTCAGGGGTAGAAGCAGGAAGATGGAAAGTTTGAAGTTGGCTAGGGATATATAGTAAGATCTTTTTTCCTAAACAAAGACTATACTCCTCCAAAGCTGAAAAAGCCTCATACCCACTCTTCTAGAATCCCTAGAATTGGCTTCTTTGGCTATAACAACTTAAATTCAGATTTTTTTCTGCCCTTCATTAGTTTAGATTGGGATCCTATATTTTTATTGTTTAATTTCCAAAACAAAACTCTGAAGGTAGGGATGGTTTCTCTTCAATTCTGCTCAATGCATTCATAAAACAATTTTCCTGAGCTATCTCACGACTGTAATGTATGGTGGTGAGAACTAGTTTGAGCGTCATGGTACACTGGGCACTTACTTTCTCACGATGTCATACTTAATTAGTTACACACTTGGCATTAACTGGAACCCCTGCTTACAACCTGAAATAAAAAAAATGTAATTTGTTATCATGTCATACAAAAAAAGACTTCCATTAGCCAGGTATGGTGGCAAATGTCTTCCAGCACTCCGAGAGGCAGAGGCTGGTGGATCTCTGAGTTCAAGGCCAGCCTGGTCTACAGATCAAGTTCCAGGACAGCCAGGGATACACAGAGAAACCCTGTCTTAAAATAAACAAGGAAAAAAAAAAAGACTTCCATATAAACATATCGTAAAAGGAAGAGAAACCCCTTAGAGAATCAGAGAAAGCCCACATGCTTAAAGTGTGGGAATGAGACTTACCTCAGGTGGAGGGGGCTTAATGGAGACTGGCTGGGGAGTCCTCCGGGGTGGGGAGGGTTTGGGCTGCACCTGCTGCTGGGCAGGGTTATAGTAAGTCACTCCTCCATATACCTGTGATGGAGCCTAGGACCCCATATGCCAGGACCCCATAAGCCAGGAGAAAAAAAAAAGAATTAACCCAAATTAGGAGAAACAGAAAACATTTGCTAGTCACAAAAACAAAAAGAACTTTGATTTTTTTTTTTTGGACAGGTGTGGTGGAGCACTTTACATAGTGAGACCCTGTCTCACAAAAAAAAAAAGAAAAAAAAAGTGACACTTCTCTATGGCCTTTGTTCTGCCTCTAGGTTCCTGCCCTGACTTCCTTCAAGGATGAACAGCGCTGCAGAAGTCAAAGGACCCTTTCCTCCCCAGGTTGCACTGTTCACATGACTGCTTTTGTTTCACAGCAACAGTAACCCTGGCTAAAAGTTTCTATGTGAATGTAGGTTGGTGTCCTCAGACACCAGGAAGAAGTTAACAGATCCCCTGTAACTGGAGATACTGGCAGTTGTGAGCTGGGACTAAAGCTGGATCCTATGCAAGAGCAAGTGCTTTTAACCACTGAGCCACCTTTCAAATCTTTAAAGTAGTGGTCCACTCTTTCCAGTCCTTCCATTAGTTGGTAAATAGAAAGGCTGAGGTCAGTAATGGCATTCTAGATGTCAGATGGTATCAAGTGCCCTCAGGACAGGGATTGAATATGATGTCCAAGAGAAAAACACACTCCTTGGTACAGCTGAATAAGTAACAAATGGGGACACCCATGGTCTACTATAAGATACTAATCCTTAAAGAAACTGAAGACAAGGCTGGAGAGATGGCTCAGAGGTTAAGAGCACTTGCTCTTCCAGAGGTCCTGAGTTCAATTTCCAGCAACCACACAGTGGCTCACAACCATCTATAATGAGATCTGGTGCCCTCTTCTGGTGTGTAGGCATACACGCCAGCAGCATACTGTATGCGTAATCAACAGGAAGGAAGGGAGGGAGGGAGGGAGGGAGGGAGGGAGAGAGGGAGGGAGGGAGGGAGGAAGGAAGGAAGGAAGGAAGGAAGGAAGGAAGGAAGGAAGGAAAAGAAAGAAAGGAGAAAACAGGTATGGTTCTCGTAACCACTTAGGAGTCAGAGATTGGAGGATCATATATATTCCCCGACAGTGAGACCCTGCCTCAAACAAATAAATAGATAAATAAATAAAAGAAAAACTACCAGGCGGTGTGGCACACTCCTTTAATCCAGCACTCGGGAGGCAGAGGTAGGCGGATATCCATGAGTTCAAGGCCAGCCTGGTCTACAAGAACTAGTTCCAGGACAGGCTCCAAAGCTACAGAAAAACCTGTTTCAAAAAAAAGAAAAATCAAAAAGAAAAACTGACCCTGCCTCAAATAGACAGATAAATAAATAAAATGAAAAACCGAGACAAAAAACAAGGTCACACTTGGTAGTACAAACCCTTAACCACAGCACTAAGGAGGTGAGTCTTTGTGAATTTGAGATTAGCCTGGTCTATGTGGCAAGTTGCTAGGCTAATAAAGCCATATAAAAAAAAAGTAATACCAACAAAAAAATAAGAAGCAAAGATAGACATTACATAACCTGCATTTCCAGCTCCTGACCACCAAGGGGCATCCTAATGCCACACAGGAAAATCAGTGGCACTGAACTGTTCAAGACAGGGTTTCTCTGTAGCTTTGGAGAATGACCTGGAACTCCCGCTGTAGACCAGGCTGGCCTCAAACTCACAGAATTCAGAGATCCACTTGTCTCTTCCTCCTTCCTGAGTGCTGGGATTAAAGGCACGAGCCACCATTGCCCGGCTTGTAAAACTCTTTTAACATTTTCCCCCACCCCAATCCTGTGTAACATAAAGGATGTATACCTAGAACATTAGGCATCTTACCTGTGTGCTAGGATACAGATGAGGAGGAGGAGGAGGAGGAGGTAATGCTCCTGGAGTATAAGGGTAACTGGGGTTACCAAAATTCATGACACCTGGAGCAGAGAAGTAAGTAGGAGCAAGCAACTGCTGAGGTGGAGGTTGTCCTGGAGACATGGACACTGGTGGCGGGTAAAGACCCGGATTGGGCAGAGGTGCTGGTGACTGATGGGGATGTAAACCTGAGCAAAGAAAGACAAACAAAAACTGTAAAAGAGGATACCATCTTTTACCACAGAATGCCTTAAATTAGACCACCAAGCATAACAGGTTAGACTGCAATCCTTAAGATGGACTTAAAATTGAGCCAGGGTGGTCAGCATCACTGGATAGCGTGACAGTGCTGGAAAGGTAGGGTTTGTAGAGTCCCCAACACAGATTCTTGCACACTATAAGCATACAAGAGGGATGCAAGCTTACCTGGGTGAGGAAGGTGCATTTCTGGCTGTACAATCATGCCCTGTGGAGGCAGTGGGGCAGGGCTGTCACCATGGGTATAAATTGGTCCCTGGAACTGCACTGTAAGATATATTGAGAGTCGTATAAACCACAAACCTTCATACCACATCAGCAACTCTTTCTGTCCTGCAGACCTTTGATATTCTACCTCTTCCATATGAAGAAAACAGCAACTAGACAACGTGGGATAACCACTGTGAAGTAGAAGGCTGAGCACTTCATTCCCTTTACAGTGACAAGAAAGGAACCCAACAGGCCGAGCGATGGTGGTGCACGCCTTTAATCCCAGCACTCAGGAGGCAGAGGCAGGCGGATCTCTGTGAGTTCGAGACCAGCCTGGTCTACAGAGCTAGTTCCAGGACAGGCTCCAAAGCCACAGAGAAACCCTGTCTCGAAAAACCAAAAAAAAAAAAACTGGTACCCAACAATAAAAAAGAACTCACATGGATCATAGTAATGGCCCTCCATGATGCTGATATGCACAGGAGGAGCAGGGGGCTCTGGCACAGGTCTCTGCCGCTGGGACGAATAACGTTTAGCTCGACCACCCTGGACACCCTGAGATAAAGAGATTTGGTTAAGACTCCAAAAGAAGCAGGGCGGTGGTGGTGCACACATTTAATCCCAGCACTCGGGAGGCAGAGGCAGGCGGATATCCGGGAGTTCGAGGCCAGCCTGGTCTACAGAGCAAGTTAGTCCCAGGACAGCCAGGGTTGTGACATAGAGAAACCCTGTCTCGAAAAACCAAACTTCTATTGCCTGGCATGACAGCCTAAGCCTAAGAACTCAGGAATCAAAGCAGGAGGACTGAGTTTGAAGCCCACCTGAACTATATATGATATTCCAGGCCAGTCTATGTTAAAGAATAAGAGACAAGAGACCATCTTGAACAATAAAAAGAACTTATTGTGGTTTTTAATAGTGAATAAGTGTGATAGTCTCAATGAGTGATCCACATTTGAAAACTTTGTCCCCAGTTAGTGGAACTGTTTGGGAAAGATTAGGAGGTGTGTCACTAGGATGGACTTTGTGGTTTCAAAAGACTGGGCCATTCCAGGTGTGCTCTCTCTGCTCCTACTTTAGGATCAAATATAAGCCCTCAGATGTTCCTGCTGCCATGTCTTTGATTTGCTATCATGGTCTCTAGCATTCTGGAACTGGAAACTCAATGAAATGCATTCTTTTATAAGTTGCCTTGGTCATGTTAGTCTGTCACAGTAACTAAGGTCCAGGCATGGTGGTATACACCTTTCAACTGGGAGGCTAAGACAGACAGATCTCCCTGAGTCCAAGGCCGGCCTATTCTACATAGGGAGCTCCAAGCCTGCCAGAGTGAAACAGTGAGATTCTATCTCAGCACTTCTTTTTGACAGTACTGGAAGCTGAATCAAGGATCTCATGCATTCTCTACCACAGAGTATATACAGTCCCAATCCTCCTTCCCATTTTTGTACCATTTCTTCCATCCGGTTAAATGGAGGTGGAGGTCCTGCTCCCATATGGATGTGGTTGGGCATACCTGTAATATACCAAAAAAGTCACTGGTTGAATGCAGATGTATGTGAATAGGAGTCAAAGGTACTATCAAGAAAATAATAAGTGCAGCTGGGCAGTGGTGGTGCATGCCATTAATCCCAGCACTTGGGAGGCAGACAAAACCCTGTCTTGAAAAACCAAAAGAAAAGAAAATAACAAAGGCATTCTTCTTTTCTTTTAAACTAGCACAATTCTGTTTAAAAATGTCGGCTGGTCACTTTTGCAGAGGAGGACCTGGGCTCAGTTCCCAGCGACCACATGGAAGCTTACAACCATCTACAGTACTAGTTCTAGGGAAATTCAATGCCCTTGCCTGTAGTGCACACATATCCACAAAAATTATTTTAAACTTTCTGCTTATTGTTGATGCTAGCATTTGAAAATGTGCCCCTGTTGCCCAACATCTTTATTATAGCAACAAAGTCCTTGAAAAAAGACTGGAAAATAAACTCAAGCTCAAATTTTTCCTACTAAATAAGGTTTTATATAGGAATTTTGAGAGGATAAAATAAGCACATTAGTAGATATACTATAAAGTGCCGGGCCAAATGTTTTCTAACAACACTAGCTATGAGGAAGACATTACATTCTTACTGTATAAAAATTACTTAGAATACAGACATGGCTCAATGGTTAAGAGCACTAGTGAGTCCTTCTTGCAGAGGACCCAGGTTTGATTTCTAGCACTCAGTTGGTGATAGATAAGTAAATAAGATTGGGGTGGAGTGGTGGTGCATTCCTTTAATCCCAGCACTTGGGAGGCAGAGGCAGGTGGATCTCTGAGTTTGAGGCCAGCCTGTCTACAAAGCTAGTTCCAGAACATCCAGAGCAACACGGAGGAACCTAGTCTCAAAAAAACCTAAAAGAAATGAGTGCGGTGGTGGCACACAAAGCTTGGTGGTAACCAACAGCTCTCTGATTGGAATAAAGATCACTCAACAAGAGGAAAACCATGCCTGCCACTGGAAGCTTAGCCAAGGTAGAGAAGTCAAGGATCTTGGAGGAGAACCTACAACCACCATTTTACTAAATCAGCATAATCCCTAACTTCATTCTAAATATTTGTCCATGGACCCACAGATAAATGACCACCCATCGAGGAAACTTTTCTTTGCAACAGATGAAGACCAGTACAGAAAACCACAACCAGTCAAAATGCAGTTTTGGAGTTCAGTCCCAACTGATACATCCATATAACAACTTCCACACCTAAGAATCAGGGATTGCTGAGGAAGAGGGGGGCAGAAAAAGTTTAAGAGCCAAAGGATCAGAGTTTCCTGAGAGATTGTATTTTCTAGTATCCTCAGAAGCTACACCTGTAAATTCTCACAGACATGAGCTGAACAAGGATAACAACAGACATGCCTAAGTGGACAGTGGAAAAACCTACCAGGCTTTACCACTATCTAAGGACCTATAAGCAACTAAAGAAATGCTGGGAGTAGGAAAGTCTTCTTTCTCCCAGGGAAGAACACACCAACTGGTGAGCCCTAAAAACACACAAGTAACAACTAAGCAAGGTAATTATATAGTTAGGAATATAAATGTATATACATATATGCATGTAGCAAGTTAAAAAAAGCTCATGAATTTCAAAGAGAGCAAGGAGGATATAGAAGGCTTTGAAAGGAGGGAAGGGGAAAATGATGTAATTATAATCTCAAAAACTAAAATAATTAAAATCACCTGTATCAAAGTAGCATGCCAAAATTCCCAGTGCTCATGAAGATTTTCAATTTTTAAGTTTGGCCTAGAGGGCCAGAGAGATGGCTCAGTGGTTAAGAGCAATGGCTGCTCCTGACCTGGGTTAAATCCCCAGCATCCATACGGCAACTCACAACCACCTATAATTCTATTCCCAAGGGATTTGATGCCTTCTTCTAGCCTCTGTGGGCACTTACACACATGGTGCACAGATGTGTGTAGGCAGAACACCTACACACAAAAATAAATAAAATCTTCCCCCGCCCCCCCCCCCAAAAGGAAGTTTGGGTTAAATTTCAAAAACTACATGATACCAGCTAGCTGCATGGCTTTTATTTTCTTTTCTGAGGCAGGGTTTCTCTGTGTAACCCTGGCTTATCCTGGAGCTCACTCTGTAGACCAGGCTAGCATCAAAGTCAAGAGATCCACCTGCTTTTGCTCCCCTGAGTGTTGGGATTAAAGGTGTGCATCACCACCTCTCAGTGCTATATGTATTTTTAAAATTAACTAAAAGTTCAATTCTTCCTTCTAGCCACATTTCAAATACCCCAAAGCACAGCATTGTATATAGTTCTAATGTCTCTAGAAAACATGTAACACTGGCTCAAACAGTCTGAAGATGCTATCTATCTTCTGTCCCTCTTTGTGCAAGAGGAGAAAATGAATCTTGACGAAGGCGCTAAGGACTGATGGCCAACAGTGTGTGTACACAGTGGGACAGGCTAACTGGGAATCTACAAGACTGGCTCTGTGAAGGAAAGGGAGCTTTCTGTCAGACACTACATTGCTGAGAGGGAAGTCCCAGTGACACAATAAAATCTAGTCCCAGGCTGCAAGGCCTACCTCGAAGCTCCCGTGGTTGCAGGAATGAAGGCTGTCCTGGACTCCAGTTTTGTTCTGCTATATTTAGCTGTGCCACGTCTTGCTCCAGTCCACCTGTGGTAGAATCTACTGGAGTCTCCCAGTTCCCAGTCTTAGCAGCTGGAGGAGGAGTTGTTTCTGGGATTGTGGCTGCTGAAGTGAGCCCTTCAGATGGAGGAGGAACCTCCTCAGAAGCTTTGACTGCATCCCCAACTTTGGTCCGGGTCCTTCTTGCCCGGGAATAGGATTTCTTCTCAATGGGCCTGTCAGGAGCTGGTGGTACAGTGTCAGGAACAGCAGCTGGTGTCTCCGAGGCCACCTCTTCTTTCTCAGGACTGCCAAGCAATGGAGCATCTGGTTCTGGAGATGGATCCCTCATAGGAGTCTGCTCCAGACGCCGCGACCGGTAATTAGCTTCATGCTTATGAGTCTCACCAGACCGGCCACCATGCTGCCCACCAACCTCCACAGGCCTAAAACTAGTACGACCTTCCTTGAAGCCCCCAGATCGAGAATAATTCCTGGATGCAGGCATGCGGCCAGTACCTGCTGCATTCCTGTTAATAAATGTTCTTGGTGGTAGGGCGCCCCCAGGACCCTGGTGGCGATGGGACTTGTTTGATCGATCACCAATCCAGTTTGGATCTCTTTGTGGGGGACTTCCAAATCTGAAACAGTAAAATTGTAAAGAAAAAATGTAAGAAAAGAGACCTCCACATATCTACATGGAGACTCAGGGAGTTGTGTCATTCCCATACTTACTTAGTCACTTAAAAGAAAGAAATGCATTTAGAAAAGCAGAAGAGTTTGAAAGATCAGTAATTTAGGATCCTGAATTTCCTTACCGAGGTTTTCGGACTCTTCGGGGTTTGATGTCATCAGGATTGTGAGCGGATCGAATATCATAGCCATAAAGAGCAATGAGCTCCTGTCGGGACTTTGGGGCCTGTTCATCTTCACGGAACTTATCATGCTCCCAGCGGCCCTCATCCTTCCATAGCTTTCGCTGACGTCCCTTGGGTCTGGACCAAACCAAGCAGAGGTGTCTTGAGATAATTAGTACTTTGAAATTATCTCTCTACTAAAATGGTAGCCTATAAAAACTTTCTATCTCCGGAGTCACAGATTAAAGGCAGCAGAGGTGTAATAGTCTAGGATCTGGAGACAGATCACTCTGAATCTGGATCCCAGCTTCTTTACCATCAACAGTTCCCAAACATTTTCTATCTTTTTTTTAAAAGACAGGGCCTCACCACGTAACTCCGACTGGCCTGGAAACTGCTATATGTAGACAAGGCTGGCCTTGACTCCACCTCTCTGAGATCCTGCCTCAGCCTCCCAAGAGCTGGGATCAGGAGTCACACTACCACATCTACCTCTTTTTGCTTGACAGGGTCTCACTATGTAGGCCAAGCTGCACCCAAGCTTATAACCAAACTGCTTCAGACTCCTGGGTACTGGGACTACAAGTGCATGACACTATACCTAGCAACTAGTTAGCAAATCTGCAAGCTTCACTTTCCTCACCTGTACAGGAGGAATAACAACACTTCTCTTAAAATGTTGAGTAGTAAAGGAAACAATATAGGTAAAGAAGTCATCGAAGCACCTGACACACACTAAGCACAAGCTAGCCAGTAGCAAGAATAGCGTAAGATGGCCGTTACCGGACTTCCTCTTCCTGAGTCTGTCCTCGAAGATCATGCTCAAAGAAGAGCCCTTTCCTGGGTATATAGGCTGGATTTTTCCGATCTTCATCATCATCCAAATGCTTAGGGCCTTTTTTACCCACTTTGTTCTCTACAGGCTCTGTGCTCTCCTGGAAGATAAAGGACTCCTTACTTTTCCAAGGAGCTGAGAGGCCCTATGCCAACCCCAAATGGAGGACTATGCTGTGTACTGACCTGTCCATCCCCACTTTGCCTCTCTCCAGTCACAGTGCCTTTAGTATCAGGCTTTTCTTCTCCCTTCTCTTTTGCTGAGGAATCAGCAGCATCATTTGCTTCTGATTTCAGCTCCACCTTGGAGTTCTCCTCTTCACTGTATTCTCCTTCTTCACCCTGAAAAAATGTTTTTGTTAACTATGGAGATGAGATCTGAAGATAAGAAAACATTTCCTGGCAAACGTTTACTACAGTGTAAGACTGAGAAGCAGACACTACAAGTATGGTGGCACATGTTCACAACCCCAGCAGTAGAGAGGAAGAGACACGAAGACCACGTGCTCAAGATCACTTTCAGCTCATATTAAGTTAGAGGCCATCCTGTCTCATAAAAACAAAAAACATGGACTAGGAGATAGCTCAGTTGATAAAATGCTTGCCACAAAAGCATGAGGACCTAAGTCTAGCACCCATGTACAAAGCCAGACATGGTAGTATACACTTGCAACCCCAGAGCTCAAGAGACACAGGAGACTCTTAGGGCTTGTTGGCCAGCTGACCTGACTTAAATGATGAGTCTCTGGTCCTCATAAGAAGCCCTGTCTGAAAAAAAAAAAAAAAAGATAGCTCTAAGGAATGACACCTGAGGCTGTCCTCTGTCCTCCATACACATATGCATACACACTAAATAAAAAATAAAACAAACATTACAAGGACTGAGGTTATTAACTCCATGGTACAGTATTTATTTGCCTAGCATGGCAAGGACCTGAGATCAATTTCTACCATACATACACTATGCCAATATTCTTTTTTTTTTTTTTTTTTGGTTTTTCGAAACAGGATTTCTCTGTATAGCTCTGACCATCCTGGAACTCACTGTGTAAACCAACCTGGCCTTGAACTCACAGAGATCTGCTTCCCTCTGCCTCCTGAGTGCTGGGGTTAAAGGTGTGCAATACCACCACCTGGCCTAAGCCAATATCTTAAGCAAACGTCTAGAGAACAGGGCTCTTTAAAATAGACACAAGTGCAATATGCTCATATGTCCTTAGAAATAGTGCCGTAGCACACAGGTAAGGAATTTTAACAATGGTAGTCTAAGGAAAGGAGTCAGGGGTTAGAGATGGAAGACTAACTTGATAGTGCCTTGCTCTCCTTTTCCAGTCTTTTTGTGAAGCTCTGGCTGTTCTAGAACTAGCTCTGTAGACCAAGCTGGCCTCAAACTCAGAGGATTACCTGCCTCTGTGTCTCAAGCACTGAGACTGAAGGCATATGCCACCACTGGCTCCTTTCCAAGTCTTAAACATACAGTGTTTAATAATAGTATTCTGTCTTAGTTGAGAATTTTATCATCTCAAAATGCTTTAGGAGACTGGCAGGATGGCTCAGCGAATGGGTAACTGAACTTGCTGCCAAGCCTAAGGACTGGAGTTTGAGCTACAGAAACCCCACAGTACAAAGGGAGAACCTTCTCCCACTTCTCTAGCTTCCACATGAATGCCACGGCAAATGCTCACACATACATGTGCACACACAACAGAACCAACTGCTTTTAAAAAATGGATTAAGAGCCGGGCGGTAGTGGCACTTGGGAGGCAGAGGCAGGTGGATCTCTGTGAGTTCAAGGCCAGCCTGGTCTACAAGAGCTAGTTCCAGGACAGGCTCTAAAGCTACAGAGAAACCCTGTCTCAAAAAAAAAAAAAAAAAAAAAAAAAAAAAAAAAAAAAAGGATTAAGAGTAGTAATTACCAATCTTTCTGATTATGTAGCTTCATTGAGGGGGCACACATCTATAATCCCAGCAACTCAGGAAGTGGAGGGAAGAAGACTGAAAGGTCAACGCTAGCCATCACCTTAATATCCTATCTTAAAAAACAAAATAAACAAAGTTCTTTTGAATCTAGGATCTCCAACTATACCCAGACTAAGAAAACATGAAGACAAATGTTTTCCATGGCTCCTGTGGTCAGAGGACAATTTGAGAGTCAGTTCTCTCCTTCCACATGTGGATTCCAGAAACTAAACTCAGGTTGGCAGGCTTTATGGCAAGTACTCTTACTCACTGAGTAATCTCAGTCTCCATGCCCCCTCTTGTGGAGATAGGGATCGAATTTAGGGCCTGAGTATTTATAGATTTACTCTACCACTGAACTACAGTTCCGGCTTGTTTACAGTAATGACCTAACTTTCCCCTTCCTTACTATGAATCAAACCTCAGATCCTCAAACAGGCAAGACAGCACTAACTACTAAGTTATGTGCACTACAGGCCCAAGTCATACAAGTTTGTTGTTGTTTACAGACAAGAGTCTCACCATGTAGCCCTGGCTGGTTTGAACTTGTTCTGTAGATCAATGGTTGCTTAGAACACAGAGATCTGCCTGCCTCTGCCTCCCAAGTGTTAGAATTAAAGGCATGTACTTCCATGCCCAGCTTCTAAAATTACATTTTTAAAAATATTCATTCATTCATTCATTCATGTGTTATGATTGACCTTCTTCAAGCACATGAGAAGGGGGAATCAGATCCCATTACAGAGCCACCACGTAATTGCTGGGAATAGAACTCAGGACCTCTGGAAGAGCAGCTAGTGCTTTTAACTGATGAGTCAATTCTCCAGCCGCTAGGATTGTATTTTTTATGTCTACAATAGGAGTACTGAATCTCCTACAGCACGAGATTCCAAGAGAAAACAAACACTATCCACAACAACATCCTAAAATTAAGATTTTTATCTGGAAAATCTTAGAGAACCAGCTGCCATAGAAATGAAAATGAACAATGCATGAGGGCACTCTCTGAACAATTACTTCCTCATTACCACTCCCTTCTTTTCTAAGACAAGATCTTGCCATGTAGTTGGGGTTGGCCTCAAACCTGCCTCTCCCTCCTGGTGCTGGGATTAAATGTGTGAGCCACCACACGTTTTTCCTTTTCCTTCTCTTAACACACAAGTTTGAATAATACAGTTCCTGACAATGTTAGGTCTTCCCAGTTGGTGGTAGAGCATGCCTTTAATCCTAGCACTGGGGAGACAGAGGCAGGCAGATTTCTGTGAGTTTGAAGGCAGCCAAAGCTGTGGCGGGAGTGGGGATATCATTCGGACACTAAAGTGGGACAAAAAATGAAGGTACGGCCAGCTCCACATAGGGAAAAACAGTGACTTTAAAATATGGTCATACTCTCTTCTCATTCTCTCTAAATCTGATGCTTTGGAGACCTAACTGGATTACAGAGGCAAGTTTAAAGAAATGGGCTGAAGGGAAGGTGGTTTAGTCATGTGTTAAACCTCTCTACCACCGGTTGGATGTGTGCACACTGGTCTCTTGTTCTCCTACTGTACCTGGCACCTCACCTAAATCAGACTGCCTTCTCACTTCAGGATAGCCTACCAGGACCTGGTCAAAGACACCATGTAACAGTCCTGGCTAGGCTAGAAGCTTTCAGTGTTCTACCCTTTTTTTTTTTTTTTCCAAATAAAGCTAAGCTTGCCTAGTTGACCTAGACAAACAAACCAATTAATTCCTCTTCCATTCTTTCTATTTCTTGTTGACACTCTAAGCCATTCCTCATCTGGATGTTTTGCGTAACAATTCTCAGAAAAGACATGGAGAACTAAAGGAGCTTCACTACACCTGCACTGTGACAATCCAGTCTTTATCTACAGCTTAACAAGCACTCTTCCTTCTTCTCATGCTCTGCAATCATATTGTTTTCCTTCTATTTGTGGATGAGAGGATGGTAATCATTCAGTACTTTCCTTAATTCTAGGTTATGCAGCAGACAAACAAGAATTTCTGGTGTAGGTACACACTTCACTATGTTCCTCTACTCATATGCTCTCCGGATTTCAACCTTAAAAGAAACTTATTTAGTTATTTATTAAATTTCATTTATTATGTAGTGTTGTACCTGCATGTATGCCTGCATGCCAGAACAGGGCACTAAAAATGGTTGTGAGCCACCATGTGGTTGCTGGGAATTAACTCAGGACCTCTGGAAGAGCAGCCAGTGCTCTTAACCTCTGAGTCATCTCTCCAGACACAGAAATTTATTATTTTTGTTCTTTGCATATGTGTGCACGTGGATGTATAATAAATAAAATAGTATTAGCACTACTCGAGGAAACTTTTTTTTTTTTTTTTGGTTTTTTTCGAGACAGGGTTTCTCTGTGGTTTTGGAGCCTGTCCTGGAACTAGCTCTTGTAGCCCAGGCTGGTCTCGAACTCACAGAGATCCACCTGCCTCTGCCTCCCGAGTGCTGGGATTAAAGGCATGCGCGACCACCGCCCGGCTCGAGGAAACTTTTTTTTTAAAGATTTTATTTATTTATTATGTACACAA
>NW_026067974.1:10739788-10746038 GCF_014885135.2 Alexandromys fortis | reverse complement strand
TTTTTTTTTTTTTTTTTTTTTTTGGTTTTTCGAGGCAGGGTTTCTCTGTAGCGTTGGAGCCTGCCCTGGAACTAGCTCTTGTAGAGGTCTCATCATTTTTTAGTTCACTTTACTTTTCTATAGACTCCAAGTAGTGCACAATGAACTATGGTACTTTTTTTTTTTTTAAAGAGATAGCAACAAGTTTCTTTTTGAAAAGAAACAAGTTATAAATCTGCCAAGAATTCTACTATGAATGAGATAGCTTCCCTAATTTCTTTGAGAATCCACTGTCCTTTGGCTTATTTACATGGTGCATTACACTCATTAATTTACTCATGTCACACCAACCTTGCACCTCTGGGAGGAAGACATTGTTCATGATGTATTCTTTGTTTTGATTTTTGTTTGTTTTTTTGAGACAGAGTTTCTCTCTGTAGCTTTGGAGCCTGTCCTGAAACTTGCCCTGTAGACCAGGCTGACCTTAAACCCAGAGATCCTCCTGCCTCTGCTTCCCAAGTGCTGCGAATCAAGGCATGCACACCACTGCTTGGTTATGATATATGATCTTAATGTGTTCCTAAATTTGGTTTGCAAGTTTTTTGCTGAGAACGTCTGCATTTTCATTCATCTGAGAAAATTGTTGTTTTTGTTGTTATGTTTTTACCTGGTTTTGATACCAGGATAATATTGGCTTCATAGAATGAATTTGTCAGTCTTTCTTCTCTATTTTGTGGGACAAATTAAGGACTGGTAGATCTTCTTGAAAGTTTTGACAGAATTCAGCAGTGAATCCATTTGAGCCCAGGCTTTCCTTTATGGGGAGATATACTAGCTAGTTTTATGTCAACTTGGAATAATCTGAGAGAGCTGGAATAATCTGAGAGAGGGGAACCTCAATAAAGAAAATGCCTCCATAAGACTGGGCTATAGCCATGCCTGTAGAGCATTTTCTTAATTAAGTGATTGATGTGGGGTCATTGCAGTTAGTGCCATCCCTGGTCCTAAGTTCTGTAAGAGAGCAGGCCGAGCAAGCTAGTAAGCAGCACTCTTCATGACCCCTGTACCACCTCCTGCCTCCAGGTTCCTACCAGGCCTGAGTTCCTGCCTTGGCTTCCTGTTGTGGAATATTCCTCTACACTGCGTGAAGATGTGCCACTGTGATTGGTTTAATAAAGAGCGTAAGGCCATTAGCTAGTCAGGAAGGGGCTAGGCGGGACTTCTAGGGACAAAGAGCTCTGGGAAGAAGTAGGAGTGGCCAGAGGACACAGAGGGAATATATGTAGGAGAAGAGGTAAACGCCACGAGAACACGTAGATGAATAGAAATGGGTTAAGTTATAAGAGCTATTTAGAAACAAGCCTAAGCTAAGGCTGAGCTTCCATAATTAATAATACGTTTCCATACCATTTTTTTGTGAGCTGGCGGCCCAAAGAAAAATCAAGCTATGGGATATGTGAGCCAAATAAACCCTTTCCTCCAATGTTGCTTCTTGTCATGGTTTTTAATCACAGCAATAGTAACCCTAAGACAGAACACTTGATTATGGCCAAGAATTCTGGCCTTTTCCTCAGCAAATGCCTCATTTTCTCTGACATCTCCAATATCTCCAGTATCCTGGGGTCTATACCTGCAATATCCACTGCAACTTAGACATTATTTTTGCAGTATCATGCACTAGCCTCCCAGAGCCTCAAAGTAGGGAATCCAACCCAGACACACACAGCCTGGCTTCAATGGCTTTCTTAAACCTTAGTGCAAGCCTCTGGTGAATCCCTCATTCTTGAAGCCTGCCCAACTCTATCTCTTAAGACAGAAGGCTTTCCTCCTATTTTACAAAGTAAAAACAAAGATGGAATATCAACTTCCTTTGTATGTACCTTCCCTTCTCACCTCCAAGTAATTACTAGTTAAGACAGTTTTGTCGATGGGAAATACCAATACTCCCAGCTTTTATTTTCTCACGTACTTTTTTCCTTTCCCTTACTACTTATTCCTTCTGTTTTTAACTAAACTAGAGTCTCCCAACAAGTAAGAACGAAATCACCTTGACCTCAAAATATTCTCCTAGCTTTCCTTTCAATCAAAATTTTCTTTGTTCTTTTACTCATCACTTGGCTGAACCAAGTGTTCTCCCACTGAGCTCCAGCCCCTTCTGTATTTTCTTTTGTTTTATTTATTCATTCATTTTTATTTTTAATTTGTTGGTTTTTTTTTTCAAGCAGGGTATGTAGCCCTGGCTGTCCTAGAACTAGCTGTGTAGATGAGGGTATCCTCAAACTCAGAGATCCACCAGTATCTGCCTCTCAAGCGCTGGGACTAAAGGCACGCACCACCAAACCTGGCCCCAGTAACAATTTTTTTTTATTTTTATTTTTTTATTTTTTGGTTTTTCGAGACAGGGTTTCTCTAGCTTTGGAGCCTGTCCTGGAACTAGCTCTGTAGACCAGGCTGGTCTCGAACTCACAGAGATCCGCCTGCCTCTGCCTCCCGAGTGCTGGGATTAAAGGCGTACGCCACCATCGCCCGGCAACAATTTTTTTTTTTAAAAAAGGTTTCTTGGATCATTCTGGGGAAAATGGAAATAACACATTGTAGTGGTATTTTGTTTGTAATCTAATGAATAAAGCTTGCCTGAAGATCAGAGTGCACAACTAGGTCACTAGTTAGCCACACTTTTAATGTGGCTTTTAATCCCAGCACTTAGGAGACTGAGGCAGAGGGATCTCTGACTTCAGGACTACCCTGGGCTACACAAGATTTAATCTGTCTAAAAGAGAAACAGAGCTCACACAAAAATCACATACCTTTAATCTTTAATCCCAGCACAGGAATGATATGGCTGGACAGAGAGAGGAATATAAGGGGGGGAGGAGATAGGAGCTCAGATGCATCTGAGGATTAGTAGAGACAGGATTGTCCCTTCTTATCTGAGCATTGGTAGAGCTCTCTAATGGCTGCCTGCTCTGCTTCTCTGATCCTTCAGCTTTCACACCCTAATATATGACTCGAATTTTTATTATTACGAACAATTAGAATTTGTGCTACAACACATCTTTTTGATTGTTTAGTAATACTGGAGTGAACCCAGTGCCTTGAAAATACTTAACAGTCTACCACTGAGCTACAACCCCAACCCTTTTTCAATTTTTTTTTTTTTTTAAAGACAGGGTTTATCTGTGTAACCCTGGTTGTCCTGGAACTTGCTCTGTAGAGCAGGCTGGCCTCAGACTCACAAAGATCTGCCTGCCTCTGCCTCCTGAGTGATGGATGAGCCACCGCCACACGGCCCTTTACAAATTTTTATTCTGAAGCCCAGTATGAAGGATATGCTAAGGCAGAGAGGCAGGTAGATGTCTGTGACTTCAGGGAAGGCTTGATCAACAAAGCAAATTCCAGACTAGCCAGTACACATAGATCCTGCCTCAAATTAAAAAAAGAAAGAAAAATCTCTGTTGCCAGGCTGGCCTTTGTGATCCTCCTGCCTCACTCACCCTCTCAAGTGTCTGAGATTACAGAAGAATACCACCTCGCCTAACTTCAGCAACACAGTTTATTTCTCTTCAAATTTCAACATGGAATGACAGCTTCTAGACAGCAAACCCCAAAGTTTTAGACAATATTTACAACAAAACTATGTTAACCAGCTATGTCTTAAAGTTTCAACTCTAACTATATAAACCAAAGCACCGACAGCCACAGATAGCATGTGCATAACACAGTTTAGGAGGAAGCAGAGATGTAAATGGAACAAGGGATAGGGAAACCCTGAAATAACCAAATGGTCACTGACTGCTGAGCCCAGAAGCGGTTACCATGTAAAGGAAAAGTTATGGTACACTCTAAGGGTTACATTAACCCAGCTGCCAAAGCTCCTTCTAGAACATGAACAGCAAGAAGAGACTTACTGAGAAGAGAATCGAATCAATCAGCACAGGGAAGTTCTAGAACAAGCTGGGAAGAAGAACGAAAACAAGAAACCTCAGAAAGCTTCCCTTATTCTTTTAACATCACAGGAAAATGGGAAGAGGGAGCTCTATGATGTTAGAAAAGGTACAGTACCCTAAACCATGCTTTCTTCTAAAGGCTTAGGAAAAGCAAGTTTACATGAAAATGAATAGGTAACGGCTGGAGAGACATTTCAGCAGTTATGAGTACTTGTTGCTCTTGCAGAGGACCCAAGGTTAAATCCCAGGACTCACATAGTAACTCACAACCATCAATACTCAAATTCTAGGGGATCTGACTTACTTTGAGGGCACTACAAATACATGTGGTACACACACAAACATGTAAGGCGAAACATTCATACATATAAAATAAATAAATCTTAAAACAATTATGCCTTAAGTCTACCCTCCTTACAACCACTGTATAAATGGGGGCCTTTTAATACCCCCTCTCCACCTGCCCCATGGCACAATGTACCCAAAGAAAAAAGGTCTCCATTCAAGGACAGAAGCCTGTGGTTAAGAAAAAGAAGGTTCAGGCCAGCTAGGGCTGTAGACAGAGAGACCCTGTCTCAAAAATAAAGAATAAGTAAATAAAAACAACTGGGCATGCCTCCATTAGATTCTCTTTAGATTATCCTTCTTGAATAATTTTTAAAAAATATTTATTTATTATGTATACAATATTCTGCCTGTATGTCTGCAGGCCAGAAGAGGGCACCAGACCTCATTACAGATGGTTGTGAGCCACCATGTGGTTGCTGGGAATTGAACTCAGGACCGTTGGAAGAGCAGGCAATGCTCTTAACCACTGAGCCATCTCTCCAGCCCCTTTTGGTTTTGTTATTAATTTTTTTCTTTCTTTCCTTTTTCTGGAAGGGTTTCACTATGTAGCTCTGGCTAGCCTAGAACTTGCTGAGTAGACCAAGCTGGCCTCAGACTCAGAGATCCACCTGTCTTCGCCTCCCACTACTGGGATTAAAAGTATGTACCACCATGCCCAGCTTTATCCTTCTTTTCATCAATAACCTCAACTAACTGCCTCATTCTGACTTGTCCTGAAATCCTTTGCTGTAGCATCTACCAAGAAGCCCCTTAAAGCTTTTAGAAGGGTTCTCCAGGCTGAACTGCCAGCAACACTGAACTGCCTTTTCTGCTGCAGCTGAGAGTCACATATGCGGGGATTAAAACAACAGCAGCAGCATTCCTACACAATAAAGGCATGCCACGGATATATCCTATCAAAAGTACAATTTCACACACCTTTAATCCCAGCACTCGGAAGGCAGAGGCAGGTGGATCTCTGTGAGTTCCCGACCACCCTGATTTACAGAGCAAGTTCCAGGACAGCCAAGGCTACACAAGAAACTCTATCCTAAAAAACCTTATGGTGGGTAGCAGTGGTGCATGCCTTTGACCCCAGCACTTGAGAGGCAGAAGCAGAGAGATCTCTATGAATTTGAGGCCAGCCTGATCTACAAAATGAGTTCAAGGACAGCTAAGGATACAGAGAAAGTGTCTTATAAACTTAAAAAGAAATAGATTTGTTTGTTCTTAAAACATCCCAAACCTGGTTGAGGGTTGCTTAATGTTAGAACATCAGCCTCATAGGGGCAAGCCCTGCATTGGATCATGACAAATTAATTTATGTGCTGCTGAAGGGAGCATGCAAAACTAAACTTAAAAAGCCATCTAAAACTTGAGCCACCACTCAATTCCTGAGTATTGTCTCCTTTTTAGTTATTAATGCCATTAATCAATCTAGATTAATTACACTGGCTCCTTCTTTAGACCTCAAACTTAATTTAATGGGGGCAGGGGTTCTATTAGTCCAATCAATATAACCCTCACATTGGTCCACATCTTGCTATTTCACTAGCTGTCTAGGGAACCATAATCTCAATCCTTAGACTACCTTAAAAAAGATTTTTTAAACCTTTTTTTAATTTATAATTTATTTAACTATTTTATGTGCATTAGTGTAAAAGTGTCAGATTCCCTGGAACTGGAGTTACAAACAGTTGTGAGCTGCCATGTGGGTGCTGGGAACTGAACCCAGGTCCTCTGGAAAAGCAGCCAGTACTCTTAATCACTGAGCCATCTATCTCTCCGGCCCCCTTAAACCCTTTTTTGGAGACAGAGTTTGCTATGAACCCAAGGCTGACCTCGAACTCTTGATCCTTCCACCTTTGCCTTCAGAGTGAGCTGTGCATTATGACACCTAATTCCTAAGAAACTTTATATTTATTTATTTTTGTTTTTTTGAGATAGGGTTGGTTTTGTGTGTGTGTGTGTGTGTGTGTGTGTGTGTGTGTGTGTGT
>NW_026067974.1:10708756-10739275 GCF_014885135.2 Alexandromys fortis | reverse complement strand
GGGGCTGGAGAGATGGCTCAGAGGTTAAGAGCATTGCCTGCTCTTCCAAAGGTCCTGAGTTCAATTCCCAGCAACCACATGGTGGCTCACAACCATCTGTAATGAGGTCTGGTGCCCTCTTCTGGCCTGCAGGCATACATGCAAAACAGAATATTGTATACACAATAAATAAATAAATAAATAAATAAATAAATATATATTTCGGGGCTGGGTGGTGGTGGTGCACGCCTTTAATCCCAGCACTCGGGAGGCAGAGGCAGGCGGATCTCTGTGAGCTCGAGGCGAGGCCAGCCTGGTCTACAGAGCTAGTTCCAGGACAGGCTCCAAAGCCACAGAGAAACCCTGCCTCGAGAGAAAAAAAAAAAAAAAGTAGGAAAAAAAAAAAGTTCCGGGCTGGAGAAGATGGCTCAGAGGTTAAGAGCACTGGCTGCTCTTCCAGAGGTTCTGAGTTCAAGTCCCTGCACCCACATGGTGGCTCAAAACCACCTATAATGAGATCTGGTGCCCTATTCTAGCATGCAGGCAGACAGAACATTGTGTGTATATAATAAATAAGTAAATCTTTAAAAGAAAAAAAAGTTTCATTTTCTGTTTTTTTTTCCTGACAGGATAGTCTTGCTTATAGCCCAGGATGGCCCTGAACTTGAAACAATCTTCTCGCCCCTGCCTAAGTACTAGAATTTGAATAGTATGCCTGTACAGAAATGTGCACATATGTAAACATGCATGTGGAGCTCAACAAGCAGGCTAGACTGTGGCTTGCCTGCAAACTCCAGAGATCTGTTTCTGCCTGTATTACACATGCCAACACACCCAACTTTTTACAGTGGTTTCCAGGGATTGAATTCAGGCCCTCTTTACCAACTCTCCAGCCCTTATTTGAATTTATGTTTTGCTAAGTTGATTTCTGTGCCACAAGCTTTTGTTTTCTCAGTTTTTCTAGAGTACTGCTTTCTTCTAGAGTAGGGATTTTGAAATGATGTTTACTACTACATCTCCCAAGATGTTAAGACAGTCAAAATTCTAGTAGATTTATAGGTTAAGGGCTGAGGTAGTAGCCTCAATGGTAGAACCCTTTTCTGCATGCACCTACGTGTAGGCTCAAGCTCCAGAATCACAAAACAAACAAATCACGAAAGCTAACTAAGGAAACAAACATATTTATAGAACAAATCCTTGACCCACAATTCATCCAAGTATAACCCCATCGCTAAAATATAAAACTCAGGAGTCCATTCAACAATTGTGGGACAGGTAATTCTAGGACAAAGTTTTTTATCCAATCAAAACAAAACATGCTGTCTGCCTAGGGAAACACTCCCATAGACACCAAAAAGCCCTATCCATAAAATAAGGGATGGATTTTTTTTCCCCATAAACTACACAGAATGGGGGGAGGGGAAGTGCTTCCAAGTGGCTGTGTTTTCAACCTAGACAGTATAAAGTGAACAGTCAAACATCCCGTAAAGGACTTCAGCATCTTCTCATTCAAAGTGCATTTGAACAAGAAATGCACTTGTTCAAATGAGAATAAACCAACTAACACTGTGATCCAAAGCTTGAAGAGGCGTGACTTCAAGTTGCTGTCATTAGCTTAACAAGATCATCTCTTTTTTTGTCTTTGTTTTTTGAGACAGGGTTTCTCTGTATAGGCCTGCGTCCTGAACTTGCTCCACAGAGCAGGCTGGCCTTGAACTCACCGAGACCTGCCCAGCTGGGATTAAAGACTTGTGCCACCACTGCTCACCGCCCCCCACCTCCTGCTTCTAACAGATTTTTAAAAGCATAAATGAAGAAACACAGGCATAGAAACATGTCAGGGAATTTTTGTACCACGCAAACGTAGATTCTTAAAAGACATTTTCTGACTTATACCATAAGGAAAAAGAATCTATCACACTCACTTCTGAATCTTCTGCACTTTCATAATCGGAAAGGACGGCTGAAAGGAAAACACAAACACGTGAAGGGGAGGCGTAAACAACCAACAGTGATTATAACTACATTCCAGACTGCTCACTTTGTATCAGGCTAAAATCCTCATTTAACTTAGGCATCAACTTTTGAGGCACATAAAATGATGGCCTCTATTTATTTACTGATGGAGAAGTATATGGCATTGCTGACAAAAAGCTACGCGATTGGCAGGTGGTTCTCTGAGTAACTGCAGTGTATTCAACCTGTCACCTTCCAAAAAGGAACCAAAACAACCATGCTCGGAATCACTAGGGTGCAAAAAGCCACTCCTGGGCACATCTCCCGAAAAAAAACCAAAACAAAAACCAAAAAAAAAAAAAACAACCAAACAACAACAAAAAACAAACAAACAAACAAACAAAAAAAAACTGTCAAGGGCGGTGGTGGCGCACGCCTTTAATCCCAGCACTCGGGAGGCAGAGGCAGGCGGATCTCTGTGAGTTCGAGGCCAGCCTGGTCTACAAGAGCTAGTTCTGGGACAGGAACCAAAGCTACAGAGAAACCCTGTCTCGAAAAACCCTTAACAATCTGAGAGAAACCCAGTGTTAGAAATGCGTGGCCTCAATTTATGTCCAAACACTTCATCATGATAAATTAAAAACCACTCACCATCGCCTTCCATGCCATCTTCACTCTCCTGAGAGGAAGAAGATGACACGGGTTAGAGGAGTCATTCCCAGACGTGGGGAGCCCACCCGCAAATAAATGTGAGGGAGAACTGAAGACTCAACACAAACGGTCGACTAGGGATATGGAGAAAGGTAAATCGTTCTAAGTCACAATCAAGAAGGCCGATCCCCTACACCTCCAGCCCCAGTCCTCTGTCAACACCCGCGCAGCACCGCCCGGGCTCGGAAGCCACCCATCCCTGGGGCTTGGGGTGGCTGCAGACTCGCAGCGGGACAACCTTCCCGTCTACCGGGAGCCCCGGCCGTCTCGCAGCACCTCCACCCCGCCCCCTGCCGGGTCGCCGCCCGGCAAGCGCTCACTCACACACTCCGACTGCTCTGCGCTCTTGGCGCCCCCGCTCTCCACCCGCCGCAGATGCAGGCCCCCGCCGCGGCCGCCGCGCTGAGAAGGCAGCGAGCCACTACCGCCGCCTCCGGCGCTTCCGCTGCAGCTGCCGCCGCCCCGCGCCGGAGAGCCGCTGTCGGAACCCGAAGCACCAGACTCTTCGTCCTCGGTGTCCTGGGAAGCGCGCTGCCGACGCCGGTCCGCCATCTTACGGAGAACGGCCACCGCTGGTCAGCTCCTTACGCACCACGCCCGTCGCGGAGGCTGCCGGGAGGCTCGAGAGCAGTCCCGGCGTGCTTCACGTCCGGCGCGGGCCGACTCTCTTCCCGCGGGGCGGGACCTGCGCCCTGCGGCACGTTTGCGGGAGCGCGAGATTACGTCTGCCGGTGATGTAAGGGGGCGTGGCTCGGCCCTGCATTTTCCCCTGTGCGGGCACAGGGCCTGGGGATTGGTCCCCTGCGGCTTCTCTGGGTGCTTTGCTCCTCCATCTTGAGCTTTCCTTGGGGAGGGCTTCGACTTGTTACAGCTCCAATGTGGCGCTGGAGCTGTCCCATGATTGTCGTTTTCCATTTCTCGTTTCCCCCTGAATTTTAGACGAAGCATTATGCTGTATTCCATCGCATGATAACACCACGAATCCAGGTGAAAAAGCCTTAGATCTGTGTCAGATTTGCCAGCTCTGCACCTCAGCCTAAATATAGGGGAAAGGAGAAACTGCAGTGGAGACACAACTAAATACTGTGGCGTTTTCTGTGTGTATTCAGATTTTTCTAACTCTGTGTCTACCCGACCCAGTTATCACATTTTTAGTAGTTCAGGTTGGTAGGACACTTAGGGGCCGGATCATCCTCGGCTACATAGGGATATTAGAAATCTAGTGTTTAAAATCCTGACGTGTTGTTATCTGACAGAAAATGCTTTGGGCATTTGTCAGCAATGAAAAAAAAAAAAACCCTCAGTACTGCTACCTCGAAAGTTTGTAAACTAATTAGTGCACATTGGTAATATACACCAAATCGCCATGCGGTAACAGGATTCTGAGCTGTTCTCATAAATAAGGACCCCATCGCTTACCAGACTCATACAGTAAGAGACCAGAAGGACTCATGTTTGCAGGGTCTGGTTCTCTCAACTGGAGAAAGGTGACCAAATGTATAACGCAGTTCAGCTCCCGAACCAAATGCCGGGATTCAAAATGGAGGACGCAGGACTTTATAATAACCATCACAAGCTAAACCGATGAGTAGGACCGCCAGGTTAGTGTCTAAATAAGGAAAAGGATAGTCTGCCGCTGTCCTTTAGTCCACTTTATCCCCCAGCCTGACCTCAGGCTAGCCTTTTCCCACTCCTCCCCAGGTGCTAGGATTACAGGTGTGCACCACCATACCCTGCTTGGGACTTTTTTTTTGAGACAGGGTCTCATGTAAGCTAAGCTGTCCTGGCTGTGAGAAGCAGCAGTAAGAACTGGATGTTCAGCATGAACAGATGTCTGGGACAGTAGACATCTTACGAGAGGAACTGTGAGAGAAGCGACATCTTTTCCCATCACTCTAGTCACCAAGGGGTTCATGCTACAGTGAGCGTTTTCAAACACCCAGAAAAAAGATGTGTGTGGAAGACATAGTTAAACAGATCTGGACCTCACTCGTCTGGATTGTTATCCAGAAGTGATGTATCAGACGTTGAGGGCACGTGAGCTTTGTAATTTGCCATTTATGTAGAGAAGGGCTCAGGACAAAGGAGCGAAACATATAACTGTCCTCTGACACAAATGGATTGAGTCCCTTAGTAAGAGGGGGAAGTAATATGTCATTCTATTTTATTTAAGAATAAGATTCTTTTCTAATCTTTCATATAAGTAGAATTATTTAATGTTTGTTTCCCAACAAATCTAATAAATTGAGGCAAAAGTTCAAAAATTAACGGCCACAATAGTTTATTTACAATTGAACTCTTTATAAGATATTTACAAGACAGCCAACTTTACACATCAGAAATGGTATCAAAAGTATGAATTACAGCACAGACAACGATATGAAATGGGCATAAAACAATGCTGAGGTGGAGAGACAAGCATTTCTCTTTTAATTTATTAACACTAGCTTAAACTTTGTTAAAGAAAGAAATAAGGAACTATGTTTTAGAAGAACTGCAGGGCCTTTCTTTCTACTGAAGACTGAATTTCACAGTGCTGGATCCCATGCAGGGAAAAATAAGACTAATTTTCCCCACATTTGTAACACACTGTAATTTCACTCCTGGAACTTTGCTTCAACCTCCTTCTCAACAAACCTCAACACACCCAAACCAAAGGAAATCTAGGAGAGGATGTCAAAAATAGTAGGCCCTCAGGGAAAGGAGAACCAAAGCAATAGAATCCACTTATGTCCTGCCAGATAGCACCTCATGGATTCCTCTCAGTCTAGCCAAAACAGGATCTGAGGACTCCTCTGTGAGAGGCTAGGTCTGCTAACCCATACCCAAAGTAGGAATCTGACAAATCACGGTAGCAAGAGGAACCTGAGAGGGATCAGAAACAAAGAAAAGAGGCAACTGATTGAGGTTATTCCTGTGGGAGGAGCACATTGTAAGGAAACATAACACAGGTCAGGGTCGGAGCACTAGCCAGTTTGCCTCATTAAAAACAAAAAAACAGAAACACAAAAATCTGGCCCAATTTTTTTTTAGATATATCCTCATCCTTAAGGTGTGAGATGAAAGCCTCTGTGGAACAAGTCCTCTTTCTCTCCACATCCTTGCCGCAATAGTTTACAGCAGCTTCCATTACAGAGAGACCACACTCCTAAACAGATGGGGTTACAGGTGAAAACCCACAGCCACACACAAACACACACAAAAGAGAATTGAGAGCAGCAAGATCATCCAAGAATACTACTTGTACTGCTGGAATAATTCCTTTCAAAATCAAACCCAGGGAGCACAGATAACATCTCAAAAAAAAGCTTTAGCAGTGGGAGGCCCCTGAGGAACTTTTCTTCTCTTCCTACAATGGCAATTCCATTCTCTCCTGCTCAGCTGATGGGCCAGCCACACACCCTCCATACCTTGGCTTCTCCTCTAAAAGTGCTAATAATCCGGGGACATACTCTCTTCAAGGATAAAAGCCCCTACCTTCTAGGAGATTAGACCCCTACTTGTTTTTATACAATAGTCCTGAAGACTAATGAAAGGCAATACATGTATAAATCTATATTTTACAAAACGAACAGAGGTTCATTAGGTACAACTCTTTGTTTCAAGATGACATTTGCCAGTCAAAGGAAGCATATCTTTCCATACCCTCCCCCCACCCGCCCCAAATTTTCTCCCTCACCCCCACACGTTTGGCTAATAGGATGAAACCCCACTAAGGAATATTGAGAAGTGATGTGACGTAAGGACATCTGTAACAAACTCTGGTGTGCCATCCCCAAATGACAACGTTTCTGTTTAGCACTGGAACTAGTTGGAAACTTACATCCCTGATCTCTTTTTCTAAACATTTTCTTTTTTGAGGGGTGGGAAAAGAACTTCAGTTACCCATTAATTAAGAAAGTGCTCAGCCACACACCTCTTTCCACCTCCTTTATCACAGCCTAGTTTTGAGAGAACCAACTTTCACACAATAGTCTTATTTCTTCCTCTATCAGGGTGACTTGCTTCATCTGTTATTCCTCCTTGGGTCCTAAAGCTTATGGTAAGGTCTCTTTGTTTACTTTAGTGTAAAGTCTACTACACCCAAACTGTTCAAAAGGCGCACCAGGGAAGCACAGGGCAGGGCAGGCACAGCTCCTACAAGACCGGGGTCACTCCATCTTCAACGTGGCTAATGAAGAGCCCTCGTACCCCTTCAACACAGGCAAGTGAGCAGAAGTGGCTCCTAAAACTCCCAAATCTACCGTCCTATATGATAAGTGCATGAGCTCATTTCCCCAAAAAGGAAAAAGAAGTCCCAATAACTCTCCGTAATTCAAAATAAGCCCAATGCAAGAGGTTTCTTTTGTTTGTTTTGTGAAGTCAGGGTGACGAAAACAAAACTAAAATGAAGGAGTATGGAAAGGCATTACCAGTGAGTAACACACATGAGGACATAGGTCACATATACAGGTCTCAGCCATTCTCTTGGAATGGCATGCTACAACTATCTGAAGACAGGGTTCTTGCCAGCACAGCTACTTCCTACACGTCCGGTGAGGTGTTTGCTTCTTCTGGATCTCCAACCTGCAACGGCTTCGTTCATCCAACCAGGGTAGCTCAAAGTTCCTGGCAAAAAAGAAAAAAAAAAAAAAAAAANAAAGTGGCCTAGGAGTGCTGTCCTGATTTTTTTTCTTTTGGTAACAAAACAAAGGCAGGAGATAGTAACCAAGATGGTACATGTATAAATCTATATTTTACAAAACGAACAGAGGTTCATTAGGTACAACTCTTTGTTTCAAGATGACATTTGCCAGTCAAAGGAAGCATATCTTTCCATACCCTCCCCCCACCCGCCCCAAATTTTCTCCCTCACCCCCACACGTTTGGCTAATAGGATGAAACCCCACTAAGGAATATTGAGAAGTGATGTGACGTAAGGACATCTGTAACAAACTCTGGTGTGCCATCCCCAAATGACAACGTTTCTGTTTAGCACTGGAACTAGTTGGAAACTTACATCCCTGATCTCTTTTTCTAAACATTTTCTTTTTTGAGGGGTGGGAAAAGAACTTCAGTTACCCATTAATTAAGAAAGTGCTCAGCCACACACCTCTTTCCACCTCCTTTATCACAGCCTAGTTTTGAGAGAACCAACTTTCACACAATAGTCTTATTTCTTCCTCTATCAGGGTGACTTGCTTCATCTGTTATTCCTCCTTGGGTCCTAAAGCTTATGGTAAGGTCTCTTTGTTTACTTTAGTGTAAAGTCTACTACACCCAAACTGTTCAAAAGGCGCACCAGGGAAGCACAGGGCAGGGCAGGCACAGCTCCTACAAGACCGGGGTCACTCCATCTTCAACGTGGCTAATGAAGAGCCCTCGTACCCCTTCAACACAGGCAAGTGAGCAGAAGTGGCTCCTAAAACTCCCAAATCTACCGTCCTATATGATAAGTGCATGAGCTCATTTCCCCAAAAAGGAAAAAGAAGTCCCAATAACTCTCCGTAATTCAAAATAAGCCCAATGCAAGAGGTTTCTTTTGTTTGTTTTGTGAAGTCAGGGTGACGAAAACAAAACTAAAATGAAGGAGTATGGAAAGGCATTACCAGTGAGTAACACACATGAGGACATAGGTCACATATACAGGTCTCAGCCATTCTCTTGGAATGGCATGCTACAACTATCTGAAGACAGGGTTCTTGCCAGCACAGCTACTTCCTACACGTCCGGTGAGGTGTTTGCTTCTTCTGGATCTCCAACCTGCAACGGCTTCGTTCATCCAACCAGGGTAGCTCAAAGTTCCTGGCAAAAAAGAAAAAAAAAAAAAAAAAAGAGGACAGCAAAGTGAGAAGGTGGCAGCAAAGCCTAGCAACGGTTAGTTGACCACTGAAGAGGCAAATCATCTACTTCTGACTTAAAAAGCATTCTACTTCCTGGCTTGTCAGGTCCCCATTTTATCTAGGCTTCCATGGAGTTTGGAAAAGAGGAATAAACTATTTGAAAAGGGAGAAACGAAAAAAAAAAAAAACCTTTATACTTACTGTGGAGTTAATTTTGGTAATGGTCGTCCAAATGCTACAACAGGCAAGAAGGGGGTAATCATCAAACTTTCAACTATGGAAGAAAATCATATGAGACCGTGTTGGCAAGAGGTCAGAAATGTGTAACAACAACTACACCACTTCCAAAACACAGCTTACTCATCAGAACAAGCTGTGCTGAGATTTGTACCCCTTTTCCCTTGAAAAGCCTACATTTGTAAATTTGTTCGCTTTATTTCGTGTTTATGGGTAGGGGTTTGTATATGTGAGTGCAGTGCCCTCTGAGGTCAGAAGAGGGCATCAGGTCCCCTGCAACTGAAGTTACAAGCAGTTCTGAGCCACCAATGTGAGTGCTGGAAACCTAACTCTGGTCTCTCCAAGAACAGAAGCACTCAACCACTAAGGCATCTTTCCAGCCCCAAAGTCTACATTTTTAGATACAACTTACCGTCATCTGGCTCAGGGAAAAATGAGGTAACCTCAGGCTCAGATTCCTGAATTCCTTTCTTTTTATACATTCTGAGCTGCAGTCGCTGTAAAATTCTTTGTTCCCTGATCCTCTGAATATCCCATCTGGGGAAAACCAGACAAAAAGAAACAAACCCAGCATTACTACTTAGCTAGAAATTGTCCTACAAAAGCAATTCACTCTCCGATGCCAGAAGACCCTTACTTAACTCCTCTCCCGGGGTCAAGTGACTGACTACAGTTATGTGCTGGTGTTCCACACAAAACAGCACTGAGGGAGGGCATCCGAGGAAGGCCAACACGTGTATCTGCCTGTTAGGACAACCGCCCCACAGGAATGTTACATGCCCTAAGACTCTCCCTGATATGGAAGTCTCAGTTCTGGGGCTCAGATGTTCCCAGGATGGGGGTCTAGTCCTTACCTTTTTCTTCTCTTCTCATCTAGCTCCAGTTTTGCATGCCTCTTTGAAAACACACTGTCGTCTAGGTTCTGGAAGAGGAACAGCAGGGGTAAGCTCCTTATGACCATGTTGGAATAACTCAGTTTTCAGGAGAATAGCATTTTTCACCTTCAGGTTCTAAAAATATCTGTGTTCCATAGATACATTATAAACCTTCTGGCTAAAGAATCAATAAAAGAAACTCCTGTCCTTACCCTGATTCTTTCCGAAATCCCAAATTTCAAATTTAATCCCCATAACTTTCCAGGATAAGTCATGCCAATTGCCTGTGTGAGGGTCATAAACTCACCCTACCTCTATACCTTTTAAGAGTCTGAAATCAAAATAACCTTTTTTCAATAATTAAGTAAGTTTGGAACATAGGATTGTGTTGCTGAGTGGCACAGCCTAACTTCTGTACTCAATATGGAATCTACCTTAGTTTGGAACACCATCTCAATACTGATTTTGAAAAATGACTTAATTACTCTAGAACCGACTTTTCTCATCCATAAGATGAAAAGCATAAAGTAAATAACCTCAAGTTCCTTTCTGGTCTTAAGAGTAGCTAACTAAGTAGGGCTGGAAAGATGGCTCAGCAGTTAAGAGCATTGCCTGCTCTTCCAAAGGTCCTAAGTTCAATTCCCAGCAACCACATGGTGGCTCACAACCATCTGTAATGAGATCTGGTGCCCCCTTCTGGCCTTCATGCATACATGCAGACAAGATATTGTATACATAATAAATAAATTTAAAAAAAGAGCACCAAGTGATACAGCTGGGACTATAGGTGCCGACCACAGGGCCAGTTGTACACCCTATATTCTATTGTTTCCAATTCTCTTCATTAACAGTTCTCGGTACTTACCTCCAAAATGTCTGAAGGATTTAGGTCCCTTAGAGGCTCTACTGAGTGGTCCCTCCAAGAAGGAACTGAAAAAAATAAAGAAAAAGAAAAGAAAAAGAGGAGGGGTGGAACCACCCTTAAATCCAAAGTCACACAACTATACAACTATTCACTAGGACAAGCAGTTTCTCCCCAGATAAGACAGTTACCAAGTGATAGGAATCCATTTTATGGCCTCACCCAAAGCCATAGTCAGTGTCCTCGCTATGGTATAAAAGAACCTAAAATGCCATTGCAGTCTATCAAACTCAGGACCTAAGCCAATACCTGACAATTCACATAATGGATGCTATTGAAGTTCCTGAAAAACAACTGAAATGCGTTGTCATCTGGACGCCTACGATAGTGTCAGCAAACACCAAGGACTCTCGCTCTTCCACATCCAACAGACAGAGAATGGAGCTCCCAACCAGCCACCATCCCGCCAATTCCCACCCAGGCCCGGCCGGCAGTTCCTAATCTACTCACCAGCCAAGACTGAAGTTTCGCCTGCAACACTTGATGGCATCAGACACCCTAAATAATGCAGGAAAGAAGAATCATCTCAGTGTAAAAAGAAAAAGAGCCCATACCCAGAGCGGAGGAGAGGAGCGTCACTCATGTTCTCACTAGGAGGCCATTTTGGTTTTTGAGCTGTTCTTTTGAGAATTTCTCTCTGGGGAAGGGGAAGAGGGAACAACAGACAAAAGAAAAGAAAATAAGCCCACCACTTTTTTTTTTACACTGAGACGACTTCTTTTCTTCATTATTTAGGGTGGTTTCCCTGCAACAGTTGATGGCCAAGGATATCAAACCTTAAACTCAGAACATGGCAGGTGAGTAAAAGTTGACCCTATTTTTCAAATAAATAGATCAGTGTTCTCAGAACTTACATATGTAGTCTTCTTAAACAGTTTCCTCCTCCCTCCACACAAACTACCTTGCTGGTGCAGCCTGAACAACATGCACAAAGACTTTGGCTTTCTTAGGATAAGTCATTGAGACTTCCACTTGAGATAGGGGCATCATAAGATAAGGGTTCACACATTGATGCGTAACTCAGGCTCCTCAAGAGACTGGGATCTCCCAATCACACTCCCTCATGTTGTTATGCCCACAATCTCAGATGTGTTTGGGACTTGTTCTACTAGAGTAGACAGGGTTTTCAAAAACAGCCAGTCACACAGAAGAACTCCAGACCAAGCCATTTCCTAATTCCGGATGGGAAGTTGCTTCACGGTTTCTCCTAAATTGTTACACAGCATTGCTGTAGCAGCAAAATTTAACTATTAAGATGAACCTGTTCAACTGACTGAAACAACAAAAGTATCTGAATCTAGCTGTCTCGTGTACTCAAGTGTGAGGCCTAATAAAGATTAGGTCATTGGTCTGTCTTCCCCACAACAGCCAAACAAAGCCTGGAGACTGCTCACATCTTGTTTGGAATGGATTCCCATCCCCATTCCTGCTATAGTAAGGCACAGGGTAGAAACTTAGGTCTGAGGCTCTACCTAAGAAAGGTTTCCCCACCATTACCCAAGAGCACCCACAATAACTATCATAGACTAATACGACACAATTGAAGACACATCACAGTTACTGGTTCATATAAAAGGTGGGGATCATCTCTGGTGGAAGCCATTAAGAAAATAAACAGGAATAAAGACCAAGTTCCCAAACCCCACCCCCTCCCCAAGCAGCTCAGATATCCCAAGATAGTCCTTATTGTTTGAAAAATAGTTTGTAGACCATTTTATTTAAATATATCAACAACCAATGGGCTACTGCAATCCACGTCAACTCTTTGCATCTCAGAACCTTGTGAAGTGTAGTAAGGTAAATAAGACTGTTGGCCTTTGGCAGATCCCTCCTGCCCACAGACCGGGACATAGAGATACAGATAAATGTTTGTGTAGTTAGAGAACGGAGGCCCAGGTGAAATTTCCCACCCCAAGCTGACTCCCCAATCAAAAATTACCATTGGCCCCTGAGAACACCCAAAGACCACCCTCCCAGGTTTCACACAACATCAATGCAGGAACAGTCGTGCACGGCAAAGTGTAAGTTCTATGCATTTCACAGCACAGAAAACCCTTCTTTCAGAGGGCATGCAAGTTGCCGGAGATTACACCCCCAAGTCTGGTGCTCTTGTGATGAGCAACTTACTGGCAAACACATCTCCCAGTGTTGTAAGCAGACACATACATTGAGCACATTTTGCTGTAATTCCATCTATTTGCAATGCCTGCACAGTGTCTGTCTCTGGCTGTTAACTTACTCATTCTTGACAGAACTCTGCTTTATTGATTGCACTTTTTAAAAAATGCCAAAGGCATTTCACACTTGTTAGCTTGACCGCCACCACTAGGGTATAAGAGCAAGTGTTCTCTATGCCTTACTTGCTACAGTCTCCTCCTTCTTTGGAGAGGATTCCCGTAATGGTAACGGTGATGGGGGAGGCTGGTGCCAACGACACAAATACATTTCTGTGGTGGAAAGGTACGGCAAATCTTCCATCTCACTTGAGAAGGTTTTCTCCTTGGGGTGGGTGCTGGGTCCCTTTTGGGGAGTGGAGAGTCTTGGTGGGGTATCCACTGAAGACCGGGGCTTTTCTGGGGTTTCTTGGCTCCTCAATTCACGTTTACAAACAGTTTCTGATAAGGAACCACAGGGTTCCTCTTTAATGGGAGAGTGCTTAGGAGTTTTTGTTTTGACTTTTGAAAATTCAGGAGCCAGCTTTTTAACAGTAGTCTTTCTTTCTGTATTTCCAAATTGGGTTTTCCTATTAGGTAGGAAAGAAAATGTTATAAAATTAATTGACTTTTGAATAAAATCTGAGATTAAAATATATTTGAAAGCAAGAGCAGTATCCAGGTACCTAAACATCTACTGTTCATTTGGAAGACAAGGGCTGTAAGTGTCATGCTTGAAAGTATACACAACAGGCCTTTGGTAAATGATCAAGCATCTATGTTTAAGAATATCTGGGTCAGGTGGTGGCAGTGCATGCCTTAATCCCAGCACTCGGGAGGCAGAGGCAGGCAGATCTGAGTTTGAGGTCAGCTTGGTCTACAGAGCGAGTTCCAGGACAGCCAGGGCTACACGGAGAAACCCTGTCTAGAAAAAGAAGTATCTAACTCTCTACTCTCCATGAGACTCAACAGGGTGACACTCTTTACCCATTCTAAGATATAGCTGCATGTGTATTTAGTAATGTGACAAAAAAAAAAATGTTTTAAGACAATTTCTCAACATCACAGAAACCTGGGGGGGGGGATTGTTTCCCAGGCTGGCCTTGAACTCACAACAATCGGCTTGCCTCAGCACCTAAGTGCTGTGATAACAGGTGTGAGCCACCATGCCCTTAGCATAAGAGACTTCTCGATTCAGGCTATAGTTACTATGAAGCCATTCCTACCCACTCAGGCAAGAACTCCTTGTATGGTTCAGATAGTTGGAATAAAGTTATCAACACACCTTTTGTGTCCCTTTCCACTCCGTCCACATGAGAAAGGCTTGGAAGGCAGAGCCTGGGATGTCTCGCAAAGCTCCGGCTGGCGCTCCAGTTTAATTTTCTCAGACAACTCTATTTCCTCTCTCTCTTCAGTTTCATAGCCCTGAAACAGCTTGTGCCTTTCTTTCTCGTTATCCCTCTTTACCAACTGCATCCGCCTTTCCATACGTTCAATCCGAGCAAGGAGCTAAAAGAAAGTGACAAGATGCAGACTTACACACAGAAGTTAAACGTAAGAACTTAGCCCCATTTGGGACTCAGCAGTCTTCTGCATGTTGCCATGGACTTTACTTTGAATTGGCAGACATGAATCTGAATAGCTTTTCTTAAAACCAACAAAGGCAAAAGACAATTGTAGGAGTTAGTCTGGATGGTAAGCGACATGGGGCAATTCTAAGCTCATTCTTCTGAAAGAAGATCTTCTTCACTGGGCGGGGCCAGTGTGCCCTTTAATAACAAGGCCTCTGCTACAGCTAGCACTCAAGTTAACCTTATATATGTTCTTCACTGTTGTATGTGATGCTAGGGACAGAACCAGGGCCTCTGAGCACCACTGAGCTACATTCTCAGCCCTGTATTCTTTTCAAGTGTCACAACGTTATCCAAATTCTATCTGTTCTATGTTCACTCCAGAACTCCAGACGTGATGGAATGTTCAAATAGTACAGTAAAAAGGAGTCAGGAGCACAGGGTGTTACTAGGGATAGCAGTATTACACCAAAATGTTCTGTATGCATAGCTGAGGGAGTACTTCTAAAACACACTACATTGGGAGGAATTATAATAGATAGATACCAGTAATATAATACCAACAAATATGACATACATATTATACTTTGCATTTGAGCCTGCAAAAGTAACTTATCTAAATATTTATTAAAATTACTTTCATTCTAATTAAAGAGAACCACAAATATCAAACAAAATGGAAGTCTATTGTCATGAGAAACTTCCCATTAACTCAGTTTTGACAAAAAGGTGCTACTTACACCATACTATAAGAATTTTGCCTGCGTTTGACAGTGATATTAATGCTGCCTTTATTACATCCATTGCATAGATTTCAGAAGAGGCCAAACAATAACTGGAATAAGAGAAACAGACTTAAGCAATGCTAAGACCACTGCAGCACATAAGAGAAGCAGTGAAAGCTAAGTACTAACTCACCCCACTTTCTCCTACCTTGAAAAGCCTATAAAGGGAACATTACTTCAGGAACTCAGCAAAAATCTCCACCATCAGCAGTGTCCCCCTAGTTAGCCATTCTCTCATGACATCTTCTGTTCTGATTCACAGCCTTAGCATTATTTAACCTTGTTTGTGGGTGACACAGTCTTGGTTTCTTCTTTACTGGTCTCTCCCCCTCCCCCATGGAAGGAAGGGTGTGATGTGCTGTAACTACAGGACCATCACACCCCTAGACTGCAGTGTCCTAGCTGAGCAGTGCCACCTCCATGTTGAGGAACTTCCACAATCCACACTGAGGTTTCCACGAGACCTGCCTCATCTCCCACTCCAACTTGTAGAATGCAATCTCCAACCGGGGACTGATTCATTTAGAAAACAAACAAAATGAATAGCCATTCTGCTCCCATGCTCAGCCTTTGATGCACACAGCACCAGGGTGAGAAGAGAGGAAAGAGGAGAGTGAGAAAGAGAGCTGCAGCCTGAACACAACTGTAGAAACCATGTTTATTTTTAGGCGGCTGAAAGGTATGCTGCACAGCAATACCCACCACACCAGTTTCCCTGTGTGTGAGGGAGTGTGCTTAACATGGAGGTGCCCAAGACTGCTGAGCAGTGAGAACAAGCCTTAGAAGTTCAAAGAAATAACAAACTACTCCACTACCTAAAGATTCTAAAGCGGGTCTGGGAGGTGAAGGATCTACTGAATACATTGAATAAGCTCATGTCTCAAAATCTTCAAGCTTATTCAAGAGACTTGGTCAGTGGGTCATGATTTATAACTCAGGTAGCTACTAAAAAACTACCTGAAATCAAAGGCAGTGATTCCCATTTAGAAAACACCATTTAGGAAAGCTAAAATAGGACTCCATGTAACCCATCTTTTACCCTCTACCGGCTAACAGACCTACGACGACCCTCGGGTCTAAAGATGCTGCAGCACTGGCCGAAGCAACAGCTGTTATGTCCCAGTCCTCTACAGTGCGTTTCCAGCGCAACAGCGCTTTAACCCCTTCTATGCAGCCGCCACATCTGCACCCCACCCTATCATTTTAACCCCTCATAAATCGGTCTTTGCCCACTCTAAACGGCTTTCCCACAAGTCTGGGACTGTCATTTTAAATTAACCCTTTGGCTACCGAAGCCTCCACCACACACACACACACACACACACACACACACACACACACACACACACACACTGAATGCCGCCCTTTAACCCTTCCCTCCGACCCAACGTGTCAGTGAGCCAGGCTCCTAACCACCTAGCATCTAAAGCACTCCTTCGCTGGTGGCCAACTTCCTCTAACCCTAACCAAGCGGGGACCTCAGCCTCCTACAGCCCCCCTTCTCCCGAGCATGCGCACAACGCGCTCCCCATCCCTGATGCAGATTAACCCATCCCGTACCGTGTCTCTCTCGGACTTCAGCTCCTCGATCTCTTTTTCCTTGGCCTGCAGCTGCTGCTGCTGCTGCTCGATGAGGTCCAATTGCAGCAGAAGGATCTGTTTGAGGCAGGCGGCCTGACTGGAGGCTCCCGAGCCGCCGCCACCCCCGAGAGGGCTCTTCCTCATACTCTTCCATCTGCCCTCGCTGGCCGCCAGGGTCCCGGCAGTGGCGGTGGGCGCGAGGGGTGGCGGCCCGGGCAGAGGTAGTGGTGGGGGTCCCGCCGGGTCCGAGGCGGTGGCAGCCGGGGGAGCCGCCCCACCCTTGTCCCCAGCCCAGGGCGTAGGCTCTTTGGCCGCCGCCACGAGAGAGCCCGTCTGAATGGGCAGCACCGCCTGATACTTGGGCCGGGGGCTGCAGCCGGCGCCGGCTGCGACTGGCTCCCCGCCGATGCCGGCTTGTTTGGTAGCTGGGGGCGGACAGGGCAAGGGCACCGAACCGCCCCAGCTCTCTTCCTGCTGCCCGGGGGCCGCCCCGGCCGGGAGTAACAAACCCCGGCCCTTGCCGCCGCAGCCGGCTGGAGAGGACGCGGGACTCCCGCCCTGGGAGGAGGCCAGCGGGGGCCCCGGCTCCTTGAGCTTACGATGCCGGGGGAGGAAGTGGGCTTCGGCCGCCCCGGACTCGTCCTCGGGCCCGCCCAGCGCCGCAGCCCGCTCGTAGTCCAGTCGCTGCTCGGGGTTGCCGCCGGCAGGAGCCGTGGCCGCCTTGAACACTGCGGATCTCATGGTCATAGTGGTCCGGAGCGGCGCGGGGGACCGAGACGGAGGAGGGGGTGGGGAAGGGGCGAGGTGCGGGGGGTCGAGGACGGAGGAGGGGGAGGGGAGTTTGGCGGGCTCGTCTCAGCAGAGCGGCCGCAGGCCTCCGCTAACGCGGCTTCTCCGAGGCCCGGGCGCCATCCCGCCGGCGAGCGGAGAAGTGGAGGCCGCGGCTGAGGCCCGCCGCCGACCCATGGGGGCCTCGCCGCCGCCTCTGCTGCCGCCACCGTCGCCTTCGCCGCAGAGGCAGGAGCTCGCACCCAGCCGCCCCCGAGCTCATCCCCGGAGCTCGCTTCGGCCCCCCCTGGCCCGGCCGGGCCCGCCTCGTCTCCCCACCCCGCACCCCCCCTTCCCCGCCCCGGCCCCCCGCCCCGGAGCTCGCCTCAGCCGCCCCGAGCCTCCATTTCCCCCCCTCCGCTCCTCCTCAGGAGGGGGTGGGAGGGACGGGTCCGCCCAGAACCCTCCTACTCCCGGAGGGGGGTCTGCCGCCTCCCCCGGGGGTCTCCGCGGCTCCGGCTCCCCCTCCCCCACAGTCACCCCCAGCGCCTCAGCGTTTCCCTTTAAAAAAAACGGAGCCGCCGCCGCAGCCGCCGCTGACCGGAGCGCGCATGCGCCGAGAGGGCAGCGGGCGGGAGCGAACCGGGAGCCGAGAGGAGGGGAGGCGGGTAGCGCTATTGTGAAAGGGGCCGCGGCCACTAGGGGGAGGGGACCGGGGCGCGGGGGGCCCACGAGGGGAGGCCGGGGACGAGGGCGAGCACGCTGGAGCGGGCGAAGGTGGGCCGGGGCGGGAAAGAAGGGCGAGGGCGGCCGCTGATGGCTGGGGAATGCGGAGGATCCCCGGAAAAGCCAAGCGCGAGAGAAAGGGGTTGAGAGGAAGGAAGGAGGGACGGGCGCCCGCCCCTCGCGGTCGCCTACCGACCGCTCTGCTGAGCCTGCCTGCGTTGAGTGGCCCTTCCCGGGCCGCCTGGCAACGCGCCTGGCCCACGCCGGAGCCCCATGCACCTTCCGGACCAGCTCCGACCCCGACTCCCCTTGGAGCGGTGGAAGGTAAAGCTTCCACCCCGTAGGCTCCATGGCGGTCCCACGCGGGTTGGGAAAGAAACGAAGTTCTTTGTCTCTAAGGGGTCCAGCACACACATGGAGGGGACCTCTGGTTCTAGAAGCAGCAAAATAGATGATGTCTGCTGCCCAGGGAGTTTTTACTACAACCTTCTTGGGATTTGGGGTGAAGTTCTGCCAACTACCAATAGTTCTTTCTTAACAGCCATGTCCTCAGACTTAAGCTATTGCTAGAATCTTCTGCAAGAAGGCACAGGAAATCTATGAAGATTGCTTGTATTGGGACTAAGCGTTCTTTAGGGCCTTCAGTTTGAGCACTTCTTCCCATTTCTCAGGTTCATAGTGTCTATGTGTGTGCCGTCATTTTCCAAGCAACTTTGGCCACCAACTCCTCGCACATTTCCCTGTGGAAAAACTTGTAAATTAATTGGTTGCTTTTCTGTCTGAAGGGCACTACTGAAAAAATTTTATGGAGGTAACCGGGTGTAGTGGCGCACGCCGTTAATCCCAGCACCTCGGGAGGCAGAGGCAGGAGAATTTCTGTGAGTTTGAGGCCAGCTCTACATAATCAAGTTCCAGGACAGGCAGTGCTACATGGAGAGAGACCTTATCTCCAAAACTAACTAAATCGTGCAGGGATGAAGAGGACATCTGGCCCAGTGTGAAAGCTTCCAGTTAGAGACCCCTCTGTTTTGCGGGCTCTGAAGCATGACACACTGAAAGCTTGGGAATGGCTGTGAAAGTCCAGAGTCCCAGCCCTCTTTCCTTCAGACTGGCCACAGATCTTCCAGGAAGTCCTGGAAAGTTTGTAGAATGTGGTCTTTTTCATAGGAAGACTCCACACCATCTCACTCTTAATTCACATACACTGAAACCTCCCAGATTTGTAGCCTGTTGGGCTCTAACTCCAAAATCAGGTCTCCAAGTGCCTAGACTGTCCAACTGGGTGTCTAATATCCATTTCAAAGTCAAGCTTTTGACTGCCACCTAAGTCCCGCTTCCCCATACCCAGTAAGTCAGTCCATCTCTCTTTCAAAATACAAATCAAAAATAATACACTTCAGCATCATCTCACAACTTCCTCCGTGATTTAAGCTGTGGTCTCTACTTTTTATTTATTGATTTATTGGACGTAGTCTCAGTTTCAACCTTTGCATAAGCGTGCCCTGGGCACCGACAGTCATCCTGATAAGATATAAAACGATAGTCATGGCTTCCTCTCTCACTTGGTAAAGCAGTCACCGACCAGCCTGAAGAATCTGGCCTGCACCCTGCTGCGGGCTTCAGAGCTCTCAGTGCTCCCCTTCTCTCCTCTGCTGCCAGATTCACCTGTGTGTCTGCTCAGGTTCCATGCTGTTCCCTCCGCCTGGACCTCATCGGGCCCCCACATGACTTCCTCGTGCTATTCCGGGAGACTTAGGTAGTACCATCCCAAGTGCAAGGCTCCCCAGGTCACAGAGTGACAGATCTGTGCTGTGGTTCAGGGGTAGAGTGCTTTTGGCTTATGTAGCAGCCACAAAGTCCTAGGTTCAGTCCTCGGTATCACTTCAGAAGGACTGGTGAGACGGCTCAAAGGGTAAGGAAAATTGCCACCAAGCCCCAGGACCTGGGTTGGATCCCTGGAACCCAGTGGAAGGAGAGACACCGAGTTGTCCTCTGACCTCCACCTTCACAGCGAGGGCACACATGGCCAAACATGAATAAATGTAATACAAATTCATAAAGAGAAGAAGCCAAGCCAGGCGATAGTGGCGCACACCTTTAATCCCAGCACTCGGGAGGCAGAGGCAGGCGGATCTCTGTGAGTTCGAGACCAGCCTGGTCTACAAGAGCTAGTTCCAGGACAGGCTCCAAAGCTACAGAGAAACCCTGTCTCGAAAAACCAAAAAAAAAAAAAAAAAAAAAAAAAAAAAAAAAAAAAAAAAAAAAAAAAAAAAAAAAAAAGCCAAGGCTGGAGCATGAAACTACAAGAAGCAATCAGAAAGCTGGTGAGCTGGTTCAGCAGGCACAGGTGCTTGCCCTGCAAGCCTGGCCACCTGAGTTAAATTCCAGGACAGGTAAGGTGGAAGGAGAGAGGCAACTCCACAGAATTACCCTTCCTTCCACAGAATGTATGACAAGCCCCTTCCTCCACATGCACACACATAATAAACCCAAGCCAGCATTGTTAGCATCGCCTCATAACTTGCATGTACAAATTACCAGAAGCTCTGGTTTGGTTTGGGTTTTGTTTTGTTTTGTTTTTTCTGGGGTTTTGTTTTTATTTTTTGTGAGACAGGGTCTTGAGTAGACCAAACTGGCCTTGAACTCCTGATCTTCCTGCTACCACGTCCTGAGTGTTGGGATTGTGGGATTATAGGCACGAACTACCATACTAGGCTAAGCCTACTTACCTAGTCTTAAAGGGCCAGACAGTGACTATTTTAGGCTTGGCTGACTGTGAGGCCTTTTTTCCCCTCTTCAGTGCAAAAGCAGCCCCAATGAATGATACGAATGTGGCCGTTTTCTAATATAACTTTATTATATGATTCTTGTATTCCTGACAATTTTGTTTGAAGTTTTAAGATGAGGTCTCTCATATATGTATATGAGTATATATACATATATATCTATATATATTTCCCATGTAGCCTCTAATTACTAATTACTATATAACTGACAAGAACCTTGACCTTATCTTCCTGCCTCTACCTCCTAATGCCAGATCATAGGTATTTACCATTATCTGCATTCACCACAGGCCAGCATATTCAGTGCTGGAGCCCATACCCAGGCCTTCACAATTGGAGGCAACTGAGCTACATCGCTAGCCATATTTCTAGTGATCTCAATTACAATCTCATTTTAAAATGTGCAACTATTACAAATTCTTGGTTTGGTTTGTTTGTGGCAGGGCCTCACACTGTAGCCCAGGCTGGCTGGCCTGGAACTCACAGTGATCGGCCTGCCTCTGCCTCCTGAGCGCTGGAAACAATTCTTAGTTTGTGAGGCACACCAAAAGGTGTTGGGTCACCAGGCCTCAAAGTAATCCTACACACAAAAGATGGAAGCAGGAGGATTTAAAGTTAGAAGCCAGCTAGGGTACATAACAAGAGCCTGATTTTATTAAAAAAAAAAAAAAATTGGGGGCTGGAGAGATGGCTCTCTTCCTAGAGGTCCTGAGTTCAATTCCCAGAAACCAACCACATGGTGGCTTATAACCATCTGTAATGGGGTCTGGTGCCCTCTTCTGGCCTGCAGGCATACACACAAACAGAATATTGTATACATAATAAATAAATATTTTTAAAAAACTTAAAAACGCTGAGTTGGCTCTCCTGGCTGCCCACCCCTGAGCTAGAGCAGAGACTGAACAAGAGTCAGCCTAGGATAAAATGTGGGTGGGAGCGCTGTCCACACCAGCATGGGAGAGCTTTTCTTTTCTTTCTTTCTTTTTTTGAGACAGGGTTTCTCTGTAGCTTTGGAGCCTGTCCTGGAACTAGCTCTGTAGACCAGGCTGGCCTCAAAATGGAAGCACTTTCTAATAAAGGTACGTTCTTCTGTATTTGCTAAAAAGTTCTAGATGTACAAAAAACAAATGAAAAAAATGCTGAGTGGTGGTGGCACACACCTTTAATCCCAGCAAAGGCAGGCAGAGCTTTGTGAGCTCAACGCCAGCCTGGTCTACAAGAGCCAGTACCAGGACAGCTAGGGCTGTTACACAGAGAAACCCAATCTCAAAAAACAAGAACAACAACAACAAAAAGTACGAGACATTGAATCCAGGACGTCATGAATGTTGAGCAAGTGTTCTACTGCCGAGCTATCTGCCCAGCCTGATTTTGACTCATTGAGATGGTCTCACCAAACTGTCTAGGCTGACCTGGAGCTGTGACTTTCAACCCACTACCCTAAAGTATACTTTCTTCTGTGAAACAAACGATGCCAGTAATCAACGGTAGTACCTTTTAAATGTCTTCACCAGCAGATAAATTATCAGCTGGCCATCCTACATCAGTCCACACCTTTAGTTTTCCTGGAAACTTTTCATTTCTAAAATCCAAAGTCTACAATTTCACTACATCAGATAGTAAACATACCTTTTCCCCAAAGACAAGACTGGAATCTTTGGATTGGCAGTCTGACTGTAGCTCAACTTCAAGGGATAACCCACAGGAAACCTAGAAAGGTCTTTCCAGGGTTTGATTTGGGGACTTTTTTTGAGGCAGGATGTCATTCAGTAGCCCAGACTGACATCCAACTCTTTATGGCTTTCCACCTCCTCCCGGAGTGCTGAAGTTACTACAGGTGTGAACCTCCAGGCCAGGCAAAGAATTACTTTCATTGGAATTCTTGCTTGTAGTGCTCGCTTCGGCAGCACATACACTAAAATTGGAATGACAGAGAAGATTAGCATGGCCCCTGCGCAAGGATGACACACAAATTCGTAAAGCGTTCCATATTAAAAAAAAAAAAAAATCTTGCTTCTAAACCATTAGGTTTTAAGCTTCCGTGACCCCTGAACTTAAACACATTAGGAAGAGAGGTTTCAAAGTGTAAAGGCCAGGAGAGGTGTGGTGGGGCACGCCCCTAATCCCAGCTGGAAGGAGGGTGAGGCTAGAGGATTTTGAGTTCAGTTTGTAGAATTCCAGGCCAGCCTGGGCTACGACGTGAGAGAGACCCTGTCCTAACAACAACAAACTAAAAGCGGAGTCAGTTGTGAGGGAACCTAAAGAGAAGCAGTGTTTAATACCCATAAATCAAGTCCCTAGCTGTTTTATCTGTCCTGGGATGATAGCCACTTTCCCTATAGGGTGGCTGCAAGTCTGCAGAGAGTTAACAGTAAGTCTTTCACCCTCCCACGCAGGTTTATGGAATTGCAGAATTCCATTCCTCCCATTATCTCCACTCCTTGAAGGCATCCCTGCGGTGTGAAAGGCCTTCAATAAGCCAGCCACGTTACCTGCCAGGGTCTTGTTTTTTTCCCAGACACCCCACCGACCACCACCACAGCCCCTAGAGAAGGAAAACTGGAGTAATTCATCTTGCGGGGCTCTTCCATTTTTGACAGTGAGGCTGCTGTTTAACAGGGGGCAGAACTTGGTAGTAAGAAAGCGAACGTTTGTCTTGGCTTCTCTCCAGGGAGAGGATTCTCCTGGGAGGCTTTCCGAGGCGCTCAGAAAGGTAAATAAGAATTGGAGTTGCCTGGCTGACATTAACTCAGTCCCACACCGGCCCGGAGGGGGACCACGGCCGGCTTCGTCACCTTTCCCTTCTCGAGGAAAAGGAAAAGTCTCCCTTGCCGATGGAGGTTAGGAAACCAACCCCGAGCCAGAAGCTTCCGCTGAAGGTCTGCAGGGCACAGGGCGCTTTCTGCCAGCGACCCTGCCCTGCGTTCCGGCGGGCTGCGGAGTCCCTGTCCCCGGGTAACACCCACTTGCTTTTTACAGTTTCCTTCACAATAATATCACAACTCACATTTGGGTGTTACGTTTGTAGTTTGTTTCCCCTCTATATGCCCTCCCCACCAAAACTTTAAGAGTGTCCCTCCCACTCCACGTGGACCTCCCTTCCTTGTCCCAGCAACCCCTGCGAGAACCACCCCTAACACGTGGTCAATTGTTATGTTTCCTTCCTCAGGCTCCCTTGTAGCTGGCCTCCGCTAGCCACTGAACAAAAGTGCCCTCTTCAGGGTGACTTTGGGGCAGCAGCCTGGGCTAGGGGAGTTACTGAGAGCTCACGTACTGTATAGTAATGTGGCTGCTTCAGCTGAAGATGAGTTTATATCCGTTCAGTTCCTGAGTTCTCTGGTTAAAGACTCTTTAAGGGCCGGGTCTGGTGTGGTGGAGCAGGGGAGCAGGTGGGGGACCTTTGAGTTAGAGGTCAGCATGGTCAACACAGGGATTTCCAGGCCAGCCAAATCTATACAGAGTGAGACCCTACATCAACAAAATAGAAACAAAAGAAGGCCGGGCTCGTGGGGAGGCTAAAGAGGGTAGCCACGAACAGCCAGTCTGGGCTATTTCTATTGAGCCACACCCTGTTTCAAAATAGTAAAAGGATTGAGGCTGTAGCTCAGTAACACACCTGAAAGGAACGGTAACAGCGGGAGCCCCTGAAGTCAGTCCCCAGTGCCCTCCTTAAGAAAAGAGACAAGTCCAAGAGGGAGTTATCAGTGACAATTGTCTTGGTGTGGGGTTAGTAAAGGTTGGTTATCTTTATACAGGCGCTGCCTCCCTTAGGCTTCACAGTGTTGACAAAGAGCTGAGGGCTTTCCCTAATTATGAATTGGGTTATGGGTACCGTGCTCTCTGCATTGGGTAGGCTGTTCCTAAATGACCTTACCCAAGAGCAGTAGCCCCAGGAGATGGTGATGGAGAAGGAAGGGTAGGCAGACACTAAAAATTAGCCCAAGGCCCAGATTGGTGGCAAATGCTTTTAATCCTAGCACTGGAGGGACGTCCAGATCTCTGTGACTCTGAGAACCGTCTAGTCTCCTGACCAAGTTTCAGCACAGCCAGAGCTACATAGAGAAAAACCTGTGTCCAATAAACACATAATAAAGAGAGGGATGGGATTCTTGTGCTCACTCAACCTGTTTTGAGGTCTCTCTCTTATCAACACTTTGGTTTGTAGTGATATTTTGTTTGTAGCAAACACATAAAGCTTGCCTGAAGATCAGAGTGCAGTGTTAGGCCACTAGCTGGCCACAGAGCTCAGGGAGTAGTGGCACACTCCTTTAATTTCAGCACTCAGGGACAGACAGAAGCAGAGGGGTCTCTGTGAGTTCAAGGCCACCCTGGGCAGTAGGACTGAAGCCATCTAAAGCAGAAACTGAGCTCACACAAAGGTGATCCCAGCCCTAGGGAGGCTGAGCCAGGAGTGAGATGGCTGGGCTGAGAGAGGTATAGAAGACTGGAGGAGGAAAAAATAAAATAAAATAAAAATAAAAAAAAATAAATTAAAAAAAAAAAAAGAAGACTGGAGGAGACAGGAGCTCAGATGCAGTCTGAGGTTTGTTTGGTGGTGACAGCCTTCAGTCTGAGGACTCATCGAGATCCTGTGATCGTTCCTTTGCCCTGTGGATTCGTACAGGTGGTGTGTGGAGAAAGATAGAAAAAGAAAACTGTCAAGGAACTCAGAACATCAAGTACTTGCTTCTTTTTTTATTGATATTTATTGAGCTCCACATTTTTCTCTGCTCCCTTCCCTGCCTCTCCCCCCCTCCAGTCCTTCCCCCAAGGTCCCCATGCTCCCAATTTATTCAGGAGATCTTGTCTTTTTCTACTTTCTACTTCCCATGTAGATTAGATCTATGTAAGTCTCCCTTAGTGTCCTCATTGTTGTCTAAGTTCTCTGGGATTGTGGTTTGTAGGCTGGCTTTCTTTACTTTATGTTTAAAAACCACCTATGAGTGACTACATGTGATAATTGTCTTTCTGTGTCTGGGTTACCTCACTCAAAATAATGTTTTCTAGTTCCATCCATTTTCCTGCAAAATTCAAGCTGTCATTATTTTTTTCAGATGTGTAGTACTCCATTGTGTAAGTGTACCACATTTTCCTTATCCATTCTTCAATTGAGGGGCATTTAGGTTGTTTCCAGGTTCTGGCTATGACAAACAGAGCTGCTATGTACATAGTTGAGCACATGCCCTTGTGGCACGATTGAGCATCCTTTGGATATATACCTAAAAGTGGTATTATTGGGTCTTGAGGAAGGTTTTTTCCTAATTTTCTGAGGAATCGCCACACTGACATCTAAAGGGGTTGTACAAGCTTGCATTCCCACCAGCAATGCAGAAGTGTTCCCTTTTCCCCACAACCTCTCCAGCATAAGTTGCCATCAGTGTTTTTGATCTTGGCCATTCTTACAGGTGTAAGATGAAATCTCAGAGTTGTTTTGATTTGCATTTCTCTGATGACTAAGGATGCTGAACATTTTCTTAAGTGTCTTTCAGCCATTTTAGATTCCTCTGTTGAGAGTTCTCTGTTTTGGTCTGTACTCCTTTTTTTTTTTAATTGGATTATGTGATCTTTTGGTGTCCAAATTCTTTTCTTTCTTTCTTTCTTTCTTTCTTTCTTTCTTTCTTTCTTTCTTTCTTCCTTTCTGTATGTTCTGCATTGCTGGTATATGATCAGTTCACCCATATGCTCCCCTTGGAGGATGACTACGATCCAGAAGATGTTCTTAACGTTTTCAGGATGGATGCTGATTTTATGGAGAATGAAGAGAAGTACGAAGCTTGAAAAGGAAATTCTCGATGAAGGAGACAGTGATTCAAACACAGACCAAGAAGCTGGAAGTAGTGAAGATGAGGAGGAGGAAGAAGAGGAAGGAGGACAAAAAAATAACTATTCATGACAAAACAGAAATCAACCTGGTCTCATTTCGCCGTATCTTGCTATTCAGTCAGGTTTAGCTTTCGAAGAATGTGCACACAAGTTGCTGAAGATGGAGTTTGCTGAGCGCTAAGCAGAACTCTGTAACATGGTACTTGATTGCTGTGCCCAACAAAGGACCTATAAAAATTTTTTTGGCTTGCTAGCTGGGCGGTTTTGCACGCTAAAAAAAGAATATGTGGAATCATTTGCGAGTCTATTCAAAGAACGCTATGATAGCATCCATTGCTTAGAAACACACCGTTGAGGAGTGTCTCTGAGGTGTTTGCTCACCTTTTGTACACAGATTCACTTCCATGGTGTATTGTTGAATGTGTCAAGCTTAGTGGAGAAACCACTCCATCATCTAGTAGAATTTTCGTCAAAATACTTTTCCAGGAACTGTGTGAATACATGGGTCTGCCTCAGCTGGATGCGAGGTTAAAATATGAGACTCTACAGCCATTCTTTGAAGGTCTATTACCCCGACACAACCCACGGAACACCCGGTTTGCCATCAACTCCTTCACTTCCATAGGTCTCAGAGGTTTAATGCATGAACTGCGAGAGCATCTGAAGAATACACCAATAGGAGGTCGGAGCCCACCAGGAAGATCCCACCAGGACTGTGATAACACCACTAAGTGGAAAAACACCACCCAAAGATTGGCTTTGGACCACCAACTGCTCCGGACAATCTCGAGGTGGCTAGATGAGATGATCCAGCCTCACAGAGTACTCTACCCGGGACTTTAGACAAGTCCTGGACTTTCCCATTATGTAGAGATTGGACAACAGATGCTACAGCCACCTCTCCCCGGACTTGATAATTAACCCAAATTTTTCTTTTCTAAAAAATTGCTCCCAGACAGCAAAAAGTAAATTTAAGAACACAATGCCTGGGGCTGGAGAAGTAGCTGAGTGGTTAAGAGATATATAAGACTGTAGGATACAGGAGCTCAGATGCAGTCTGAAGTTTGGTAGAGACAGGATTGCCCTTTTGGCCTGAGGTGGAGGTAAGAACCAGTGGCTGGCTGCTCTGCTTCTCAGATCCTTCAGTTTGTTTTATTTTTTTTTTTTTGAGACAGCATTTCTCTATAGCTTTGAGGTCTGTGCCAGAACTAGCTCTTGTAGACCAGGCTGGCCTCGAACTCACAGAGATCCGCCTGCCTCTGCCTCCCGAGTTCCAGATGTAAAGGTGTGTACCACCACCACCTGGCTGATCAGGTTTTACCCCATAGCTGCCTCTAGGGTTTTTATTATTAAGACCAATTAGAATTCATGCTACAAAAAAATTCTTCCCTTTCCTGTTTAGAAATAAAAGAGTTGGAATGAGAAGCTCGTGGTGGTGGTGCACACCTTTCATCCGGGCACTCGGGAGGCAGAGGCAGGCAGATTTCTGTCAGTTTGAGGCCAGCCTGGTCTACAAAGGGAGTTTCAGTACCGCCAGGACTGTTACACGGAGAAACCCTGTCTCAATAAACCAAAATAAATAAATAAATAAATAAATAAATAAATAAATAAATAAATAAAAGAGTTGGGGAGGGGTGATTGTGGAAAGATAGGACTAAGTGGTGTGGGGAAGAAAGGGTCAATTTAGTAGGCTGGCATAGTGATTCGAGCCTGTAAGTCCCAACACTGGAGAGGTTAAGGTAGGAAGACTGGGATCAGAGGAGACGTGGCTCAGTAGCCAAGACCACTGCTTGTTCTTCCAGAAGAGGAATCCCAGCACACATGGAGGCTAATAACCAGCCGTGAAACTCCAGTTCCAGGGGATCCAATGCCCACTTCTGGTCTCAGAAGGTATCAGCAAGCTGTCTTTCCAGGCCCAGTTAAAAAAAAAAAAAAAAACCGAGGAGGAGGAAATAAAAGTGGAAATGATTGTGGGGCTATTTGTGGTTCCAAGGTCACAGAAGTCAGAGCCCAAGAGCTGCAAGTCTGGGAGCCCAAGAAAAGAGATCTTACTGAAGCCAAGAAACACATAAGGAATGAAGCGTGGAAATGTGGAGAAAATGGGGAGAGTCCTGAGACCCCACCACTTCTGACCACAACCCTCCCTTCCTTAACCTCGTGGTGTCACTATTAGCTCAGACCAGCCTTAAACTCCCAGTCTTCCGGCCCTGACCATTCAAGTGCTGGGATTGTACTATGTACTGTCACGCTTGGCTTGGAGCACCTACTTTTAAGGGAAAGAGTTCCAAAGCGATCAAGTCAGAAGACTGAAAACTCTGGCTGGGCCACTTGCTCTCCTATAACTCAACATCTGTCAACACTCCCATTACCAGGTGCTATTTCCAGAGTCCAGGGTTTAGCTAAGCTGAGGAAAAGGGAGGGGCAGAGACGTCTAGGCAAAGGGAGACCCAATAAACGCCTCTCCCAGCCCATCTGCAGTTCCCACTTTTAGCCACTCGGGGGCGCCCAAGCTCAACCAGAGCCCCGGAGTGAGAAAGCAAACTGAAGTAGCCGTTAGAGGACAACTTAGGACGTCAGGGACGACCCCGATCGGAGAGTTGATGCAAGGGCCCTCTGCTCTGAAGCTGCAGACCCCTGGCGTAGCCGCTGGATAGCGTCCGATCTCGTCTCCGCTAAAAGGCGCCCGTGGCACTGCAGGCTAACTCTCCACCTTTCACCCTCACCTTCCACGCTACGGTCACTTCTTCACTGGACTAGTTTCCTTCCCCTCCCCCTCCTCCTGTGGGAACCATCCCACAGCCGGTCAGAAGGTTGAGGAATGCTCTGCCTTGGCCAGGTGCCAAGCTGTGGACTTCCTGGGTTTTGGGGTGGGGCTTGGCAAGGGGAAGCCCTTTGGACACAGAGCCACCAGTCTTGTACAGCCTGTCTCCCCTTCCCCCAGCCCTCTCTCTGCTAAGTGAAAGACTCTGAAGTCACTCTTTGTGACCGCAGTCTAATTTCCTCCCCCCCACACCCCAAAAGGATTTCCTAGCCTGGGTAAACACATCTACAAGTCTGGGGGCAGGCGGCCATCCTAAGCTCTATGGCTCACAATAGGTAGGGGCGGGAGGCAACCATTTCAGGACCTGCCTTCCGTGCCTGGAAGGAGGGGTTCAGTTGTCAGGGCCTCGGTCCCTAAGTCATTCCTGCCAATTCATCGCTTCAGGTTCCTTCGCAGAACCTTGGGTCTGAAGCCTCTATAGAGTTAAAGCCAGGAGTAAGCCGGGTTCTGAGTACCCGGCCTTACCTCAGCTTCCATTTTCCCTGAAATAACATCAGCTGAGAGCTGAACTCGCTCATCCAGATCAAGACCAAGGAAATCTTTGCAGCCCGGTGCAGCTGACTGGGGTGCGTTTGGCAAGAATCTGAAGAGCCTGCAAACCCCACTTTCAGATCTCCTGGCTGGAGGCCAAGCCTGACAGGGACCCCTCTGTCCTACTGAAGGGGCTCACTGCTTAAAAGTACTTTCACGTTTGTGGGAGAAGCCTCTGATACGTCCACCAAGGTCCTGAGGAATGGGAATTCAGTCTGGTGGCGCCCCCTGCCTCAGGGATCCCTAGTGCCACTTTGGCAGCCCGTCCTCCTGCCGTCATCATCTGTAGACCTGTGCCAGATTCCCAAGTTCCTATCTGGAAACTTCAGCCCCCACACCCCAGGCCTAGGGGAGAGCCAATGTAGGTCACTGCAGCTGAGCCTGCAGGGCTGTCTGCTCCTTGGGCCCAGAGCCTTTCAGGCCTAGAGGAAGTCTTGCAGGGAAGCAAAAGGAAGAGCACCATGAGATTCAG
>NW_026067974.1:10701195-10708691 GCF_014885135.2 Alexandromys fortis | reverse complement strand
TATAAATGTATGTATGTATATTGCTCAGAAAAGAAAGCAGGGAGAATGAAGAAGGCAAGGGGTCAGAGCCGAGTCAGGGGTCAGAGCCAAGTCTGGAAGAGGAGCTTGAGCCTGCACTGAGTTACCCGTGTGGGAGGGAAAGCATGCTCCCATTCTTGGCATCCCCCTTCTTCTTGCTTTCTTTGCCTACATAAGGAGGTTCTGGTTCTGGTGTCTAGCCTCCACTCTCCGGTCACACGGCTCAGCTTTCATTCTCAGGAAGCTTTGTGATTTACCTTCGAGACCCTCTGGCCAAAGTTTTGTTGGAGTAGAAGGCCAGTGCTATCCCCACCCTCTCTTATTGACAAACCTTTCCTGCTCCTTATCTGCTAAACTCATTTTACCCAGGGAAAGTCCAACCCTCTCATCCCTTTTCTTGACTCTTCCTACCCTGACCCTGGAGAGAGCTAGGCAATATGAGTTTGGGCAAATGTGTTCATTTCGTTTCACACAGAGGAATCAAGGGTCTATGGTCAGACCTAACTCAAGACAAAACAAGAGTGGAAGGTCAGAGGGACGGCTCGGCAGTTAGGAGCACTGGCTGCTATTCTAGAGGACCTGGGTTCAGTTCCCATCGTCCACGATCATCTGTAACTCCAGTTTTAGGAGACCCAGTGCTCTCCTGACCTCTGCAGACACCAGCCATGCATGCAGTACGCACATGCAAAACACTCATACACATAAAATAAAATAATAAAAATAAACAAGGGAGGGAAGCACACACCTTTAATCCCAGCACTTGGGAGGCAGAGGCAGGCGGATCCCTCAAATGCAACCTGGTCTACAATGGAGTGAGTTCCAGGACAGCCAGAGCCACACGGAGAAACCCTGTCTCAAAACAGACAAACAAACACCCCCCCCCACACACACACACTGCAAAACCAAACCAAACGAAAGATAAATAAGGGGGAAAAATTCTACCTTTAGACTCAAAAACAGTAAAATAGAATCACAATCATGGTGGGGCTTTTCTTTTTGTGGGAGGGGACATTTCTTTGTTTTTTTGTTTTTTTTTTTTTTTTGCTTTTGAGACAGGGTCCCACTGTGTAGAGTAGGCTGGCCTCAAATTCAAAGGATGCACCTGCCTTTGCCTCTGGGTGCAGGGATATCGAGGTGTGTTACTGCCGAAGCAGGTCCTGTGGTGTCTGCCACCTCATCTGAAGCCAGGCCTGCATCTTCAGCCCCCTAATCAGTTGCTTTAACAGGAAACTCAGAACAAGGGGGTGAGGGCAGGAAGGGGAGGGAAAATGGAGGATAGTCTTCTCTTTGCTTCATTCTTTCTCCGAGTACATTCTACTCCCCTTTGAGAACAGTAGCTCACTATCCCTCTCCTGGTGTGCCATTTGCCCTCATTACCAGAAGCCTGGGACACAGGAGGCACCCGATAAATGGGTTTTGCACAGAGTCAAACTAAATCGGACTAAGCTTTCTGACTGAACTCTGAGATATTGCCCCACATTAGAGAAAGGTAAAAATATCCCCAGATTATGGCTGTATGTCCTGGAGAGAACTCAGACCTAGAGCTGCGTTTCCCCTCACACAACAAATCCCCTGAAAGGCGTCCTAAAGCAGATTCCCTAAGCAATGCATCCCCAGCGTTTGAGAATCAGTGAGCCTCCCGTGGACCTGAGAACCTGCATTTCCCACGGGGTTCCAGGTAATGCTGATACTCTCCATTACTGCCCTGAGAATTGTCGCCTCAGTGAATCCCAGCCCCTCACCACGAAGACCTGGTTGATTGTAATCTTATATAGGAGGAGGGGGCGTCATGAGCACCTCCCTTTTGCGCAGACCCCCTACCACACGAGGTAGGGCAGGCATGTCAATGTCTGTGCTCTTTTTATTCAGTCCGTATTGAAAGTCACTTCCCCAAAAACATGTTTTGCTCCAGCGAGGGAGCACCAGGAATTTCCTGTGGCTCTGCAGCCCAGTGCCTGCCGGGGTGGAGGCAGCGCTGAGCAATCCAGTCCTTCCCTTGGCTCGGGCAGGGCCACGTGCCCCACCCCCTCGCTTGCACATGTCTCCGCCGCCACCGCCGCAGCAGCCGGGCTGTTTATGAGCGGGTTGTTGTGGTAGAAATGGAGCAGGCTGCACATGCCCGGGCCATGTGACCCGGGCAGCCCGCGTGAGCTCCAAGACGGCACAAACACACTCGGGCCTGTCCTCCAGTGGCCGGGGAAGCAGGAGGGAAAGAAGGGGGAAAGAAGCAAAAGGCCACTGGGCCGCCCTGTTGTCTCTTGCCCTGTGATCTGCTTGTGTCCTTTCTGTCTCTCTCCGGAGCCACCGGGAGCGCAGTCAGCAATCAGCCAGGCAGCATGTTCACCTCCCAAACAGACCCTCGGCATTGATAGCCCCCACGGCCCAGAGTCCCCCCCAAATAACAAAGGGCCTCTCCAAGTCAAGTGCACAGCAGCTCTCACTCCAGCCTCCTTGTGATGTGGGGTTCTGGCTTCCAAGTTGAGACCTGCTTTTCCCACAGCCTGGGCTCCCCACACCAGGTTTCCCTGTCCCCTCTTTCTAGGAAGGAGGTCCAATGGCACACATTCGTGTAGCTAGCGTCCACCATGATTAGAACAAGCAGAATCAGGGATGCGAGTCGGGGACAGGAAGCTAAGAATATGGCTGCAGCCATCTGTGGGAGACGGTGGATTGGAAAGGGAAGTCCCTCTGGTTGTCCGTGGTTAGGACTGGAGACCTAGAAAGGTTGTCACCTTGACTGCTGTCCAGAACAAGCGGCGGAGCAAAAGGCAGGCTTAGCTTTCATCCTCACTGAAGCGTCCCCTCCACCCGCCCACAGGAACTGTAACCCCAGAGCCCCTACTTCCAGACCGCGGCGGCTCCTGCCACAGCCCACTGGTGACCCTGTTTCTGCACCGCAGTGCCTCTCGCTGCGAGGTGAGGCTGTGCTGGAGTCAGGCGGACAGTAGGTTAGCAGGAACAAGCAAACGAAATGAGCACGACCCACATTTCCCCGCACACCAAAAACTTTGCAGATCCTGCATTGCAGAGCTGGCGCTTTTTTTTTTTTTTTTTAATCTCTCCTCTGGGCCCTTACACACGTCTGCATTTTTGCAACCAGCACAGATTTTTTTTTTCCCCCAAGGGTGCAAACTGCGCATCCTAATGAGCCAAAGCGCCTTCCTGCAGCATTGAAAATCTCATCAAATTGCCAGCGCCCCCCTCCCCGATTTAGAAGAGGGGGCAGGATCCTAAATTTGTGAAGTAGCATCTTCTCCCTCCTTCCTCTGCCTGCCTCCCTCCCCCACCATACTGCAGACCTTCCAACCAACAGCTGCAACCAGTGGAGAGGAGCGGGAGGAGGGACCGGAACGTGAGCCTTATTCCTTCTTTCCACACAGGCTGAGCTGGCGGGCGGGGGTTGCTTTTTTTTTTTTTTTTTTCTTTTTCTAGGCAATCCACTGTACCTTCCCCTCCCTCCTCATCCCAGCCAGTGTTTATGTAAGCCTCCCAGAAGCTACACAGGGCCCCCAATGCCTGCCCAGGCCCCAGTTCCTCCGAAGTCCATCTTCACGAGGACCATCATGAGCCTCTGGCTTCCCTAGACAGCTGTATGGAGAGCTGCAAAAGCCCAAAGAATGAATAGGAGATGCTGGATCAGGGGAGGGTTTGACATGCCGCTTAGAATGGAGATAAGGCAGGCACAGAGGCACCCTGCCTTCTCTCCTCTCTCTCTCTCTCTCTCTCTCTCTCTCTCTCTCTCTCTCTCTCACACACACACACACACACACAAGCACACACACAAGCACACACACGCGCACCCCCCCCCCCACACACACACACTTCTCTGCATCTCTGTCCTCAGAGGCTCAACTCAAGGACAGCCAGTACACAGGTCCAGGAGCATGGAAGATGGTCTCACCAGCAGGCCACAGCAACGGTATAGCAAAGAATGGACAGAAGACATCAACATGACATGCCGGATACTACTGTCCCCCTAGCTGGGAAGGTGGGCTCTTTCCCAGATAAAGGGTCACCTGGGGCTTATCTTGCACTACTAAGGACAGTCTAAGCCACCGCCAGGATCCTGTGAAGTGACAAAGATCCTGAGCTCAGAGAACTCCCCTTTGAGTTCCCAAAGCCCTGAAGTATCCTTGCTCCTGGATGGTGGCTTTAAAGGTGCGCAATTCTCAGGCGGATAAATGGGAAAGCCAGATTGTCTTTCCTTAGGGCTTCTGTCTTTCCTTGATGGCCTTCCAGACTTCCAGCAAACCCAGCTTTTCATTCATTCATTCATTCATTCATTCATTGAGAAAGGGTCTCACGGGCTGACCTAGAACAAACTATGTAGACCAGGACGACCTGGAACTCACAGAACTCTGCCTACCTCTACCTTCCAAGCTAGGATCAAAGGTGTGAGCCACCATACCTGGGTCAACTCAGTTTTAATATATCCCTTGGCGGAAGCTCCAAGCGGTTCTGGGGGCCCTGGCCTATAGCCCTCCCCCCACCCATCACCAGCTGTGGACCCTATAATTACGGGACTTGAGCGGAGAGCAGAGCCCAGATGTCTGCCTGAGTCCTTCTCCTCTGGAGCAGCCCATGTGGAAGTTTTTTTTTTTTTTTTTTTTTTTTTTTTTTTTTTTTTTTTTTTTTTTTTTTTTTTTTTTTTTTTTTTGCTTTGTTTGATTGTTTGTTGGCTGATTGGTTTGGTTTGGTTTTTGCATCCTATTCTGATCCATTCCTACCTTGTACGACCAGGTCATGGGAATGCAGGCTGGAGAAAGAGTTTAAGGGGAGAGAAAACACTGGAGTTACAGGAGAGGTTCTGGGAAGCTGAGGTTCTTCTATGGGAGGGAACGGAAGTTTCTCTTCTTGATGCTTCACCTCCCTTCCCAGCACCACCTGGCTTGGGAAACAGGGCTTGGTATGCAGCTCAGATGCATCCCCTGCGTTACCATTCTCTCTGGGAGGGAACGTCTTGCTAGTTGAATTTCTTCTTCAGGCCTGGCACTGAACTCCCGGCTCTGTCGTGATTGTTGATAGTGACATATAATTGCTGTTCCAAGCTGGGGTAGGGAACTTTATGTTTCCAATAATCTCTATTAATTCTGCCTGTCATTCTTTGATAGTGTTCTGTAAACACAGCTTCAAGACAAATCTCCTAGTCTCCTCTGCAATCCTGGCCAGGTTAATAAACATCTTTTTTTTTTAAAGATTTATCTATTTATTAAGCATACAATGTACTGCTGGCAAGGAAGGCACCAGGTCTCATTACAGATGGTTGTGAGCTACCATGTGGTTGCTGGGAATCGAACTCGGGACCTCTGGAAGAGCAGATAGTGTCCTTACCCTCTGAGCCATCTCTCCAGTCCCATTAATAAACATCTTTAAGCCTCAGTTTTCTGATCTCCAAAATATAAAATGTGATCTACAGCTCGGTGGTGGTGGAGTTTCAGGACAGCAAGAGACACCCCATCTCCTGGGGTACAGGGTAGATCCCCAAAACAAAACAAAACCCAAATGTGATTTACAGCTCTGAATTGCTATGAAATCCAAAGGAAAAAATGTTTATGAGGTCCTTAGCACAGTGCCTGCCATATAATTGGTACTTAATACAAAATCTGCTATCTGATTTCTGTTGAAAGAATTGTAGTGGGAAAAATGTGGAGAAACACATCCATTGAACCCGGTCATCCCTGGCTCCTGCCTTGCTTTTCTCTTCTCAAGTTTTCATAACAAATTAACTCAGACTTTGTTCCTCAGGTCTTGAGATCCTCCCCAAATGCTGGGATTTTTGGATGGGTTAGGGAAAACTAGTTGCCCTTTTAGGAACCAGGAAAATGATCCAGGAAGGTAAGGAATGAATCTCTTTTAGGTAAACGTCTGGTTCTCTGATTCAGGGGCATCCCCAGGTTTCTATCCCAGGTTTGCGTCACCCTGGCCAACAGGTTTCTACCCTGGACAATGGTTCTCTGGTGAGAAAGGAGGGGGATGGGAAGGCACCTAACTGAAGCCTGACCTATTTTCAGTAGGGACCCACCCTCAGTCAGTCAGTCAGTCTGCCCAAGATTTAGGCCACTCAAGGTTTGCACAGGGTGTTGCCCTGTTACCCAGAACAGCCTACTCTCAAGGAGAATAGATCTCGGATCAAACACCCACCCACTCGTGGACTCACTGCACGTGTTTAGATTCATACTCATAGTCCCGCCCCCCCCTAAAAAAACATGCCAAGGAGTTCTGACCAGAACCATCATGTATGTGATAGGAACTGAACCCAGGTCCTCTACAAGAGCAGCTAGTGTTCTTAACTGCTGAGTCATCTCTCCAGCCCCCATTTTTCTATTTCTGATGTCGTCCCCAGTTCAAAGAATCCTGGGAAAACAAAAGACAGAGTTGAAAACACAAACACAGAGACACCAACAAAGCCTCCAAAGCATGAGGTCACTCCTCGGACTCCCAGACTTCAAAGAAGCCAAGTGGAAGTGTGTACAATATGGATCCAGGGCTGTTCACTGAGCCTGGCCTCCAGGGAGCCAAAATTGGCCCTGCATGTATTTGTGCGTGCATCTGTGTGCTGTGTGTCTGTGTGTGTAGTAAGCTAAAACATCTGCTGAGGGGAGGGTGAAGGATGTTATGGCTGTTTTTAATTTTTGTTTTGGTAGGGTTTTTGATTGATTGATTGATACAGGTCTTCTACTGTAATCAAGGATCAGTGGCCTGGAACTCTAAGTAGCCCAGGCTCACTTTGAACTCATAGTAATCCTCCTGCCTTAGCTTCTAGACTACTTGGATTATAGGTATGGTCAGTCACCATATTGGCTATAAGTAGATTGTACCAAACTATACCTGTTGTCTTTTTTTTTTTAAGCTTAATTTTTATTTTATGTGTATGGGCATTTTGCCTGCATGTATGTGTGTGCCTGGTACCCGTGAAGGCCAGACAAGTGTGCCAGATTCTCTGTTGCTGGAATTACAGGTGTTGTGAGCTGCCATGTTGGGTGCTGGGAATTGGACCGTTGTCCTTTGTAAGAGCAGCAATGATTCCTAGCCCCTAAATTATCTCTCTAGCCCCTACACCTGTTGTCTTACACCAAGGTTTAGGTCAAAGAGAGGCCATCCATCTATTCTAGTTGCCCCTAGGTGAGATAACACATCCCTTTGGTGGCCTTGGTTCCTTGGTTCCTCTGCCCTTCTTCCAGAAGCCCCTGATGTAGGAGCACAGTTTACACATCAGAAGAATTTTTTAGAACCAAGAAAAAGCCCTACTTTTCACTTTATTCCCTTAGATCCAACAAAAGAGCCAGAGTGGGAAGTGGGCGCACATCCTTATACCCACTGCAAGGACATTCAGTTACTTCTTTGACTTGGGTGTATTAGTAACATCTGCAATCCCGGCCCGTGGGTGGCAGGAGCAGGAAGATTAAAACTGCAAGACCATCCTATAGAACTAGACCCCGTCTAAAAAAAAAAAAAAAAAAAAAAAAAAAAAAAAAAAA
>NW_026067974.1:10676120-10699668 GCF_014885135.2 Alexandromys fortis | reverse complement strand
GGGGGGGGGGGGGGGGAGGATGACCCGCATATCCTGTCTGGTAACAGGGAACTCCTGCTCCCAAGAAGCACTGCAGGGAGCAGACCCCTCCACGTTAAAGCGCTTTCACTATGAAGTTTCCCTCTGTTGTCCTTTGTATTTCCCAGATAAAGGGAAATGACTCACCCCAGAGTCAGTTGAGTGGGCAGTGTGGTGTCATATAAGCAAACAGGGAGTCCCTAGGGATAGCCCGACTGTCATTCCTTTCCCGCGGGTGTTCTTCCTTGGACGGGGAGGGGGGGGGGGGTAAGGGAACAGGGAACACATTGTCTATCCCGTCTTGTCACCATAGCAAAAAGCAGCTTAAATTCTTGACTCCAGGGAAATCTCCAGCTTGTTTACCGTGTCTCGTCACCCCCATCCCCCCCCAACCCTGTCACCAGTAACCTCAGGGCGAGGCCAATTCTGCAATCACGTGAAGTTCTCACGTTTGCTTAGGTTTGCAAAAAGGGCCTTTTAGCTTTGATCTCCCATGGAGCAGTAAGCCTTGCCAGGCCCTCCCCAGGAATTCACATGCCCTTGCCATACAAGGCTTTCCAAACACGCCACCCTGACTCTTCAGAAAACTCCATCCCAGTCCACTTTCAGCTCCTCCCCGCTGCCAGCCAGCACTTTTGCTTAGCAGAAAAGGGGGACTATACGCACTCCGCCTACTTTATCAGTGGACTACAAATCCCGACAATCTTGGCAGTGCGCAGACGCATAGAGCTCAACGTGCCGGCTGCTGGAAAAGTGTGTCACTGGGGCACGAGGCGCTCCCTGGAATCACATGGTACCTGCTCCAGTGCCGCGTGCGGCCCGGGAACCCTGGGCTGCTGGCGCCTGCGCAGAGCCCTCTGTCCCAGGGAAAGGCTCGGGCAAAAGGCGGTTGAGATTGGCAGAGTGAAATATTACTGCTGAGGGAACGTAGCAGGGCACACGTCTCTCTTTGCGTCTGGGTGCCTCGTTTCTCCATCACCTACTTACTTCCTGGTTGCAGCTTCTCTCCCTTTGGGACTTTTGCACCCGGAGCTCCAGATTCGCTACCCTGCAGCGTTGCGGAGCCTTCAGGAGTGGCATCCGGTGCACTGCAGAGACGCGACCCTTCTTGCTACCTTATAGCCAGATCTGCTGCAGACTGATTGCTCACACACATTCTCTCTGCTCTTCCCATGCAAATCAGACCTCGATTGCCTCAGCGTCCTACCCTTCTGCAGGGCTGCAGTCCGGCCACCCCCAAACCTTACTGCTCGGTGCCTGGAATCCTGATTTCGAGCCGCGGGGTCCACTTGCCTCCCTCAGCCATTGCCCAGGGGGCGAGGGAAACTACCGTAACCTCCAGTTTGTGTCAAGGTCTAGTTTGAATGACCGCTCTCAGCCGGTGAAGACATGACGACTCTGGACTCCAACAACAACACAGGTACTGAGATTCTTATCCTTATCCTTGCTCTGTCACTGTCTCCATTTCCATCCACGGCTTATGAGAGGGACTTTGTAAGGGACTGGGGATTCCCTCTGACCGGCGTTTGCTACTGTGCTGAGAGCCACTAAGTAGGGTTTCCAGAGCGGGTTACTCTGGCTGGGAATGCCCCTAAAGCATATCTTCACCGCTACCCCTCTGAATTCCCCTGAGCCCGAGGAACTTGAATATTGGGCAGATGAGATGGAGGGTGGGTACTAGTGGCGAGTGGAAGAGTTTAGGGAGACTGAGCACTTTGAAGCAGTGTCTGGAAACGTCCCCATCTGTCCCCCCTTTTGAGCTGTATGTAGTATGCCTGTCGCTTTTCTCTTTCCTCCAGTTCTAGCCTACTTCCAGGGAGTCTGGGAAGCTGTGGGACTAGAGGGTCTGAAGGAATGGGTCAGATCTTGCAGGGGAATCCTCAGTGGCAGTAGGGAACTCCACTTAATGAGTCGGGTGCTTGGGGCTCATCTCCAGGCAGGGCACCCACAGCGCCTGAGTCCGGGGAGGGCTCACATGGCTGCAGAGCCCGACCCACGTGCTGCATTTGTTTTCATTCAGTAGAGCCGTGGCCACCATCCCATTGGTCATTGCTTCCCGGCCTCGTTACATAATGAGCTCCGCCCCTCAAGTTGCCTGAGCGACGGGTGTTCCCTTCTCTCCTCCTTTCAGTTGTCCCGGCCCAGCTTGGTTTTAGCGACCCAGGACGCCGCCGGAGGGGCGGGGAGAGGGCGGGTTTCTGCTTGCGCGACAGAAGGGAAGAGGAGAAGGCGGTGCTTCGAGTTCCGGGGTTCCTCGTTTGGGAGCCACGTGCAACGGGCACACGTGGAGCGGGGACGTGAGGCCAGCTGAGGGCCAGGCTCCCGCCCCGCCCTTCTCCACCTAGATCTGGGTGAAGCTGGGCTGACTCACCGCCCCCGCCTGCCTTCTTTTCCTCTCCGACTGCCTGGCCCTTTTTACCCTCCATGACCGAGACTTGAGTAAGATGGGGCCACCCCAGCGACTTGTTCTGGCCTCAAGTTTGTAGCGTCCCAGCGAGACCTCACACTAGATCATCCTTACTCCCCTCTATTCCGATCTCACCAACATCATCTCAAAACACTAAACTGCTCCTAGACCCAGTTTTTCCATGTTCGTTCCCATAGTCATACTGTTCCTCAAGTATCTCTTTGCCTGCCACGAATGTCTTCTCGGCCAAAACGTGAACATCTTCGAATCAAAGCAGAAACCGTACTTCTTCTTCATTGTGCTGTTTTTTTTTTCCCCCGCGGAAGGGAAAACACTACCAGAGGAAGCGTTGGTTTCCTCTAGGTTGGAAAGCAGACTGGGAGCGATGCTTATCTAGATTTAGAACTAGGGTCCTTTTGAGCAGTGCCCCTCTGTTCAAAGTTGGAAGACTTTTTGAGTGACTTTCTCATGCCCTCTTTCAGAATAGATAAACTAGGTCAAGTTCATCTAGGTCCACATAAACATCCCATCCCCCAGCCCAGCCGCGAAACCGTACCCGCTTAGCCACTCTGCAACTATTTTACGGGCAGCTGGGTTCACCCTGGACCAACCTTGAGCTATTTTAAGGCTGCCCTGCCTAGTTTAGTGTGTGTCAGTGGGTGAGCAAGACATGTGCTTCTGTAGACACGGTGGCATGGCATGTGTCAGCACACACACGTGTCTGGGAATCCTCCCTTTTCCCACTCCACCCATGGCAGGCCAAGCAGAGTGCTTGGCAGAGGTGTGGCAGGCAAGTCATCCTCCTCTTCGGCAGATACCACGGGCAGAACCACGTCATTAGCGATATAACCAGAGGGGACAGAGTCCCCGAGTGACTGTAGAGCAAAAGTCATCATCTGGCTGAACCCCGAAAGGGGGAATGCCTAAATCCCCAGGCTGGACCTTCCTTCCACCTCCTGCAGCTCTCATCTCTAGGTCTTTCTTGGACTCAGAGTCGTTGTGATTCATCCCTTGGAGGCCAGGGGAGCCAGGCTGAACCCGAGTCCTTCCCTGCTGTTCTCTGTGAGACTGTGTCTTTGGGCTTAAAGGGATAAATGACTGCCTTCCCTTTGTGTGACCTCTGTTCTCTTAACTCTTGGCTAGCTACCCCTCACAGTCCCTCACTGGATAGGTCTTAGTGTAGAATTGGCAGCTGGTTTATTTGTGAACGGCTGTCAGCTGCCCTTCCCATCCCCAAAGCTGCCCCTTATAACTGAGTTACTAGCTGCAGTTGCTCTTCCCCCCCCCCCCGGGAAAATATCTAGGGCAGGGCTTCCCATGTCTGAGGTGCCCAGTGGGGTTATGCCGCACACCCTAAGCAGAAGTTGAATGTGTTGTGTAAGCAAATGGCCCTGGGTGTTCCTTGTGACGAGGTTGGCCATCATATGTAGTATATGATGGAGCGTTTCTTAGAGTTTTATGTTGACCGTGTCATGGCTAGTGTGTGTGAGAGAATTGCTTATTACTTAAAGGTTAGGTGTTCCACACGCATATTTCCTAAGAGGAGCAGTATTTTGGTGATCAGGTGGTGCCTTGAACCCCAGACACAATGGCTGATACCCTCCTCTTGGATTCTCGTCCTAGGTGGTGTCATCACCTACATTGGCTCCAGCGGCTCCTCTCCCAGCCGGACCAGCCCGGAGTCCCTCTACAGTGACAGCTCCAATGGCAGCTTCCAGTCCCTGACTCAAGGTTGTCCCACATACTTCCCACCGTCACCCACTGGCTCCCTCACCCAGGACCCCACCCGCTCCTTTGGAAGTGTACCACCCAGCCTCAGTGATGATAGTCCTCCTTCTTCAGCCTCCTCCTCCTCCTTCTATAATGGGAGCCCCCCAGGAAGTCTACAAGTGGCCATGGAAGACAGCAACCGAGTGTCTCCCAGCAAGGGCGCCGGCAACATTACCAGTGAGTGAACACCCAGCTGATTTAAGGGAAAGGCAGTGACCGAGGATTCAGTTGATAGTTGGTTTCCATCTGCCAGTTACCCTCAGGGTCTACATTCTGACCTTTGGGATGCTGTTAGAGTTGTCCGAGCTTCTGTCCAGTCCAGTCTGTCTGGTCTGGTCTGGTCACCTGAGTGCTCCTAGACTTGGGAGCCCCTCCTTTTCAGCCTGGAAAGCCTCCACATCCCAGGCCCCTGAAGCCTCTCTGCTTACGCTCTGCCTGTCTCTTCCCACAGAGCTGAATGGCATGGTGCTGCTGTGTAAAGTGTGTGGGGACGTGGCCTCGGGCTTCCACTACGGCGTGCATGCCTGTGAGGGCTGCAAGGTGAGGCGGGTTGGGCTAGAGGACCCGGGCAGGTGCTGCCCTCCCGCTGTGAGGCGAGGCTCAGTTTAGAGGAAGATGTTCACTAGTCGCCCCTGCTTCCCAGGGCTTCTTCCGCCGGAGCATCCAACAGAATATCCAGTACAAACGGTGTCTGAAAAACGAGAACTGCTCCATTGTCCGCATCAATCGCAACCGCTGCCAGCAGTGTCGCTTCAAGAAGTGTCTCTCCGTTGGCATGTCTAGAGATGGTAAGGCAGCATGCCCATGTCTCCTCCTGGCCCCATTTCCTTCCACCCAGTTCATGTCATTTGCATGGAGGCTGCACATGTGTTAACATCTTGGGCAGACACACTCGTCCCCCATTTATCCCCCCCCCCACCGCCCCGTCATCTACTATCATATCCTTTGAGTGGCCTTGCTGGTTTCAGTTCTGAAGTGGAACCCCAGCATTCAGGGTCTTGCCCTTTCAGGAGGAAGGAAGGAAGGGAGGGAGGCATGTGAGTCTGTGAGAACTTCCTGACACTACTCTCATCCTGTTGCAGCTGTACGTTTCGGGCGCATCCCCAAGAGGGAGAAGCAACGGATGCTCGCTGAGATGCAGAGCGCCATGAACTTGGCCAACAACCAACTGAGCAGCCTGTGCCCTCTGGAGACCTCGCCTACCCCACACCCCACCTCAGGCTCCGTAGGCCCCTCACCACCTCCTGCGCCAGCCCCGACACCTTTGGTGGGCTTCTCTCAGTTCCCACAGCAGCTGACACCACCCAGATCCCCCAGCCCTGAGCCCACCGTGGAGGATGTGATATCCCAGGTGGCTCGGGCCCATCGAGAAATCTTCACCTACGCCCATGACAAGTTAGGCACCTCACCTGGCAATCTTAATGCCAATCACGCATCAAGTAGCCCTTCAGCTACTACCCCACACCGCTGGGAGAGTCAGGGGTGCCCGCCTACCCCTAACGACAACAACATTTTGGCGGCTCAGCGTCATAACGAAGCGCTGAACGGTCTGTGCCAGAGCCCCTCCTCCTCCTACCCTCCTACCTGGCCCTCCGGCTCTGCCCACCACAGTTGCCACCAGCCCAACAGCAACGGGCATCGTCTCTGCCCCACCCACGTATACTCGGCCTCAGAAGGCGAGGCACCTGCCAACAGTCTACGGCAAGGCAACACCAAGAACGTTCTGCTGGTGAGGGCACGGAGCCAGTGTGGAGAGAGGGAGGGGGCCTGGAAGGTTGGACCCAGCATAAGGCAGCTAGCGTTCCCGGAGCCTGACAGTGGGGATACCCTCTGCCCAGGAAATGCTATTCTACCCTGAAGCCTGGGTTCTGCCTGGGAACCTTTAACCACCAGTTGGCAACTGAATGCTATCTTAGGTGAGAGACCCATCCTCAGGGGCTATAGCCCTTAGCCCAGGCAGAACCTGGAAAGCAGTTGGGCTGGGGGAGCCCAGGTGAGCCCGTCTGGCTGATATGCCTCTCCTTACTCCATCTTCCCCCAGGCATGTCCCATGAACATGTATCCCCACGGACGCAGTGGCCGGACCGTGCAAGAGATTTGGGAAGACTTCTCAATGAGCTTCACGCCTGCTGTGCGGGAAGTGGTAGAGTTTGCCAAGCACATCCCCGGCTTCCGTGATCTTTCCCAGCATGACCAGGTGACCCTACTGAAGGCTGGCACCTTTGAGGTGAGCGGTAGTTGCTGTTCCCTGTTCTTGACTGTGGGAAGGACCCAGTTAGAATAGCTTGGTGACTAGGGTGTAAAGGGGTTCACAGAGACCTTGGATCTGTGTTATCTCTCTGACGGAGGAGGTGGAACTAACTCCTACTACCATAACCGGCAATGTGGAACTTCTATCCTCTAAGCTGGTGTCTACTCAAAACTCAAGGCATCCGAGTAACCCCTGGGACACATTGTTCCCCACTTCTCAATAGTAGATGGATGATCTTAGGTTAAATGTACATTCCAGAACTGGTGGGCACTTCCACCTGGGTTTCCCCGCCCCCCACCATTGACCGTTCATAGGCCTCCCCATTACTGGCAATCTAAGGCAACACATTTGACGTTTTGGGGGCAAACCGTAGCGGTCATTTGGCAAATGCTCCTCCCACCTCACTTTAGGTGTTGATGGTGCGTTTTGCATCATTGTTCAACGTGAAGGACCAGACAGTGATGTTCCTGAGCCGTACAACCTACAGTCTGCAGGAGCTCGGTGCCATGGGCATGGGCGACCTGCTCAATGCCATGTTTGACTTCAGTGAGAAGCTCAACTCCCTGGCGCTTACCGAGGAGGAGCTGGGCCTTTTCACCGCTGTGGTGCTTGTCTCTGCAGGTAGGCCAAGCTCTCGCCTGACCCCGGAGGAGGCACACGCAGTTCAATTTAACATACCTTTTATGGAGTACCTACTCTATGCCAGGCCCTGCACTGGGCACTGGGGTACAGACATGATTCAGACACAGTCTAGCTTGGGAAACAGACTCATGCCCGACTAATTATAAAACAGTGAGATAAGTGTCACAGTAGAAGCATGAACCAAGGGAGCACAGACAACTATTTCTGCCTGGGAGAGCTGGGGAAGGAGGTGACACTTGAGAAGGGCCTCAAAGGGACAAGATATTGCAAGGCAGAGGGGGGGGGGGGGGGCATCCCAGGCAGGGGGAACTACAGAGCAAATAGCAAGCGAGCTTGGCCATGTGTGGCTTGCTCAGGGTAGGAGGGTGGTTTGAGGGGTTGGAGCTGGCCAGCCTGTGGCCTTGCTCCCAGCATTGGGGCATGCCCTGCTCTGGGGCAGAGGCCTGGGAGGAGGAGTAAGTAGCGCCCTCCTTTTCCTCCCCCATCACCCTCCGAGGGGCCTTAGGGAGAGGCTGCCTTGCCTGCCAGGTCCTCGCAGACCTCCGGGTCCTCGTCAGAGGAGGAGGAGGAGCTCAGGGAGCCTGCCTCACTGCTGTCGTCTTCCCCACAGACCGCTCGGGAATGGAGAATTCCGCTTCGGTGGAGCAGCTCCAGGAGACGCTGCTGCGGGCTCTTCGGGCTCTGGTGCTGAAGAACCGGCCCTCGGAGACTTCCCGCTTCACCAAGCTGCTGCTCAAGCTGCCGGACCTGCGGACCCTGAACAACATGCATTCCGAGAAGCTGCTGTCCTTCCGGGTGGACGCCCAGTGACCCGCCCGGCCGGCCTTCTGCCGCTGCCCCCTTGTACAGAATCGAACTCTGCACTTCTCTCTCCTTTACGAGACGAAAAGGAAAAGCAAACCAGAATCTTATTTATATTGTTATAAAATATTCCAAGATGAGCCTCTGGCCCCCTGAGCCTTCTTGTAAATAACCCTTCCCCCACCCCCACACCATGCTTCCCATCCTCCCCTATTTAAACCACTCTTGCTCCCCCACCCTCCTCTGGCCCCCTGATCTGTTCTGTTCCTGTCTCAAATCCAATAGTTCACAGCTGAGTTGGCTTCTGTGATGTGTGCTCGTTTGGGGGGGGTGGGGGTGGAGGGGACTACTGCCAAGGCTGGGGGGGCACCTCTCCATCTGGTCAGCTTGTGGGGTGGGTACTCTGCCAGCAGATGGGAGAATATGGGGAAACAGCACGCAAGTCTAAGGGGGGGGTGCCCAAGGGGGTTATTTTCATCATATATTTATTACATAAATATATAGTAAAATAGACGAGCAACAATTACCATAAAAATATCTTTCTTTAAAATCCTGACCCAAAACACAATGGGGTGAAAAATCGCACATAACAGACATACTGATTGTCAACTGTGGGGCAGGAGTAGGAGCCCCTCAAGTCACCCCTACCGGTCCCACCCCTCTCTGGGGAAGGGACCTATCTCCTTCCCTGTTTTCTAGGCATAAACCCCCTCCCCCCACCCCAGCACCAGCTTCTCATACATTCAGTAGCGCCTCTGGGTAGTGTCCCCCTCCACCCAGGAGTTCCTAGGGCAGGAAGTACGTTCCCTCTAGTGGACGGTGTCTGTCACACGCCCTGCCCCGCCCTCTCCCAGCCCTGTAGACCCACCACCCAGGGAAGGGGTAGGGGCTCCTCCTCCCCCACCCTCCCCAAGTCTGAGCAGGGAGGAGGCTGGATGAGGTATGTGTGTTCTAAGTGATGGGAGGGGGGATACTGAGATGGAGAGGCAGTGGTAGGGGCAGGGTAGTGGTCATGGCTCTGGCACCCCCTTGTCCTGGCCTGGCCCCCCCAACCTTCTCCCAGCAACCCATCCTCCCATCAATACTGCACCTGCTGCCCCACCCGGCCTGCCCTAGTGCCCCGGGCCAACACTGGGGGAAGGCATGCTAAGCACCCATGCCAAGGCCAACCCCCCATTAGCACCAATGGCCCCCAGGAGAGGGCCCTGTCCCCCACTTCCACAGCAGGGACTGGGACAGCTGCCTCTCTAGAACAGGTGCGTGGCACTCCTGAGTCTCTCTGGCTCCTCCCCACAACGTATAGTCACTCATACATTCACACACAGGAACACACACACACACTCCACATCACTGAGGGGAAGGGGAAGGGCTGAGGGGAAGGGGCTCACAGCTCATATGATTTGGGGAAGGGGGGGATTCCCAAGTGCCTGTAAGAGGCCATGCCCATGGCTGAGAATGGGAATGGAAAGGGAGGAGTGGAGCCAGGGGAAGGGAGACAGCAGGCAGGTCAGGAACTCCACTGGGCCCCCAGGTATGGGGGGGAGGGTATGAGAGGGTTTACCCATGGGACTGGAGGAATATGGAAATCAGTACCCCAGGAGAGAGAAAGAGGATAGAGATAAAGATGGCACAGGTGGCCCAGGGGCCCCGAGGGGTGGGGCAGGCACATGCACAGGTGACGGGAGGTGCTCCTCCAGGCCCTCTGCCCAGCTGGAACACCTGAACAGTGGCAGAGGACACTGCCCTGGGGACAGCAAAGCATTGCCTTCCTCAGTGTGTGTGTGTGTGTGTGTGTGTGTGTGTGTGTGTAGGGGCTGTGGCAGGCTGAGGGTCAGAGTGGGGTGGCAGGTTCCCCACTGCTTAAGACATTTTTGCCCCAATAGTGCAAAGCGCAGGAAGCCCTGGCACCCCCTCCCCCGCCCCCTGCCCCAGTCATTCCCCAATGGCTTCCGGGGGGCATCTATGTCCACCCATCCATCCCTGCCGACATGCAGCCCTGAGCCCAGGGCCACTGGTCTGCTCTGTTTCTCCCTCTCCTCCCTTCCCTCCCACTCATGGGAGGGCCACTTCCTCCCGCCCCCCTTCTCTCTCTGCAGAGGAGTGGGCTGTAGCCAAGGGGAGGAGGAGAAGGAGGAGGAGGGCTGCTCACCCAAGGGCAGACCAACAGAGCACTCCTCACCAGAGGGTGGGAGATGGCTCAAGCCAAAGTCCCTGAATTAGAAAAGAAGAGGGGAGAGGGTTCCCAGGGGCAGAAGGGTGGCTGGCCTAAAGAGCTTCAAAGAAAACCGGAGGAGCGCCAACTGCCTCCTCCCCTGGGCCCCTAAGTGCCACTGATAGAAACACTCCCGCCACACGCCAACCTGCCCTACGTCTGGCTTAGTGCGTCAAGTGGGAGTCAGTACGGAGGGCAAAGAGAGCCCAGAAAACAGACAGGAAACGGAGTCCCACAGGGGCGGAGGTTCTGGGAGACACACGTCCACCCCACCCCCCATGCAGCAGCATCTGGATTGTAGCTAATACTGCAGGATATGAGGAGGGAAGGAGCCTGGGCCACAGTTTTTCCTGTGTGTGGGTGCCAAGGTATAGCAGGAGGGGGACAGGAGGCCCCTGGGGCTGGGCACTTGAAAGGGGAGCTGTGTGGGCAACAGGGCAGGCTGGTGAGGGGCCAGCTGGCATCCAGCGTGAGAGGTAGATGGAACTCAGCGGGCACGAGTGGCAGAGAGCAGAGGAAGTACTGGGGTGCAGTGCCAAAGGGGCACAGGGGTGGGGGCAAGGCAAGGGGGGTGCCAGGACCCTGTTGTGTCACCTCACAGCTCCACAGCTCAAACCAGCAGCCTTGGAGGTCTGCTGGGGGCATCTCTCGGGGGTCGGAAGGGCAGCTCTCAAAGTGCATGGGGGTGGGAAGGGGGGGTCCTTCCCCTTGGGCCAGCCTCAGCTAATAACTTAATATCATCTCTCTCTCTATGTCTCTCTCTAACGCTCTCTTTTTTGTCTTTTTTTTTCTTTTCTGTCTAGTTTTTCTTCATTTATATTCTCCCCTCGCTTGGTTTTCCAAAGTGCAGTTAGGGTGACGACCATTTTTAGCCTCCAGGGGAGGAGCCAAACCAAGCCAAGCTGTCCTTTGCACCTAGGACCCAGGTATTTGGGGAAGTAGAGACCTGTGGCCTGAAGGGAAATCTAGGCCAAGGAACTTGGCAGGGCTCTCCTGTGTGTAGAGGGGTGAGTGAGGGCATCTGCCCCTATTCCTCATTCCTCCTGACCCTACAATCAGGATGGCTCGTCCCTCTCAGTTCTTCCTCCCTTCCCCTAGTTCCTTAGAGGCTGGGGGGGGGGGGGTCCCAGAAATTCTAGGACTTAGGTCCCAGTCTCCCACACTGTCTTTCATAGCAAGTTCATTTGTTGCCCTGTCGGAGGGCTGGAGGTTCTGAGGGGGACTGGGCAGTGCAGGGGTGTATGGGAGCTGCAGCTATCCAAGGATGGGAGGAAGGAGAGAAGAGGTGGGGGGGTTCTCCCTCAACCCCCAGCTCTGTCCCTTCTCTCCAGGCTCCTCCCCACCAGCTCCGCACACCCTCTGGCCGCCTGAGGCTTTAGACTTCCTGATCCTCAAAGACCTCGAGGAAGAGTGGGGGAAAGAGTTCGGTGGGGCACTCGACTTTCATGTGGAGGAAGCGGCTGGCGTGGCAGGCCCCGATCATGCGGAGGTCAGTCACCTTCATCAGCAGCTTGGGCCAGAAGTGTGGAATGTTGTGTTTGCGGTGGTTAACGTAGTGCTCAAAGGCCAGCAGGTACGCCTCCTGACTCTTCTCAATCTTGTCCACACACAGCAGGCCGGAGCGGTCTGCAAGGAGGAAAGGCATGAGTGTTGGAGGGTTTGGGGAAAACACGGGCAAGAACATTTGGGAGGGCATGGAGGGACATTGAGGCGGGGAGGCTGGGAGAGATCGGGGAAGAAAACAGCACTGGGCAGGACTGGCGCACGCCTTTACCCCAGCACTTGGGAGGCAGAGGCAGGCGGATCTCTGAGTTCGAGGCCAGCCTGGTCTACAGAGGGAGTTCCAGGACAGCCAGAACTACAAAACCCTGTCTCAGAAAGAAAAAATAAAATCAAAAAAAAAAAAAAAAAAAAAAGGGGGCTGGAGAGATGGCTCAGTGGTTAAGAGCCCTGGCTGTTCTTCCAAAGGACCTGGATTTAATTCCCAGCACCCAAATGGCAACTCACAACTGTCTGTAACTCCAAGATCTGACAGCCTCACACAGACATACACATGTGTGTAAAACACCAGTGCATATAAAATAAAAATAAATAAATTATTTAAAAAAATAGTACTGAGGGACATGGGTCCATGAGTAGCTACCTAGCAGAAAGAGGTGCCTGGGGCTCAAGGAGGGGCACTAGGAGCCTGGGTATGAAGCGATCCATAAGGAGGACAGAGAAACAGAGATGGCATGGGAAGAGAGGAAAACTGGAGACAGAGGAGGAACAGGTGCACAGAGTAGGCTGGAGGGCAAAGGCAATAAATAGTCTAGAGATCAAACATAGGAGCCAAAAAAAAATTAATTAAAAAAATAAAATAACAGAGCATGGACTCGGGGTCAGAGGATGGATTGGGTTACAGAGAAGGAACAGGAGTGTAGAGATAAGAGTGCCAATGCAAGATTAACGAAGGGGGCAAGCAAGAAGCCTAGGGTGGAGATAAACTCTAGAGCCCCTGAGAATTTCTGGGACCTCCCAGCCGTGGCCAGATACCTGTTGACATCAGCAGCACAGCCTGCAGCAGAGCCACTTCCGTATCATCCAGGTTAAAGGCAGAGAGTGACTTGCCCAGTTCAAAGATGGCGTCAGAGACTACACCCAGGCCGCCATTCTTGAGCTGCTCCCGCTTAACCGCCATCTCCCCACTCAGGGTCAGGGTGTCGCTCTCAGGGTCATAGCGGACAGCTGCCCGCAGGGACATGATCTCCATGCAGCACCCCTTCAGGAGGATGATCTGGTCTTCGCAAGGCAGCTGTGGAACAGCAGGACCACAGACGGCTCAGTACAGCCTCCCCATGCCCCACAATCCCCCCCAAACACACCTCTTTGCTGGGCCACACCCACCTATGCACTACTGCACTCAAGCCTCACAGGTATTCCTAAAAGTGAGGTCCCATCATTCTCCCAGTCCTCTTCAAAACACTGAAGCACAGGGCACCTAGGTGACTTGGCCAAGGTCCCACAGCTAGTACAGAAGCCTATTTCCAGTCAGTGCTACGCAGAATGAAGCGATGAGTCATACTGCCTGGAGGTAAAATGGTCACTCTAGGAGCGTGTGTGTGTGTGTGTGTGTGTGTGTGCGCGTGCGCGCGCGCGCGCAAGCACATACACTCACATGCTAAATCACTGTTAGTCTACTACAGGAATCAAACCCTCAGTCCAGAGCCCATCAGAGGACTCCCCAGTGAGACTGTGGGACCTGGGAGTGACTCTGGGTTCCCTCTAGCAAGTCCCTCCTTCCGTTTGCTGCTCACCTCGGAGAACATGGGCAGTTTTTTGGCAAAGTCCACCACACGGGTGATGGCCGGGGTGATGATCTTGGTAAACTCGCTGAAGGCCTCTAGGTCTACCTTGTCTCCATCCGGCATGGAGACAATGGGTGACTGGCCAATGTCATCCGGCTAGAGGGAGAGAGGAGGGTCAGCTGGGGCTGCAGACCCCTTGCAATCGCTCACTGAGACTCCCTGTCCACCAGGGGGAGCTCCAAGGCAGCTTGGGGGAAAAGTCCCAGCCATGACTGTGTTCCAGCCTCAATCAAGGTTGATTCAACTTTGGGGAAGAGGACAGTCCAGAGCCAGCATTTCAGATTTGCCAATACTAATAATAGTGAGATATTAGTTAATAAATTGTAATAAAAACACAGCCATAATGCCTGACAACATAACACCCGGCTGTAAGCTGGCTACTTCTTCTACAGAGTTCCTTTTAGTCCTCACCACTAATATATATGGAAGGCAGAGTCATCAGCACTTCACAGACAAAAGGCAGCAGAGCTAAGTAGTCTGACCAGAGTCACACAACCAGTCCTTTACAAACACATCTGCGTGGCTTTGGGGAAATTATCTTCGTGTGTTTTCCATCCCTTAGCATACTGTATCGGGGAACCAGGCACCAATAGTTCATCTCCTTCCAGTCTAACCATCCACTTGGCAGTCACCTTGCTGAGGGTTCAACACAATGCCTAGAGCCCTGCAGGTGCCCCCAAATACTGCTGTGTTGACTAAGTCCTCAGTCCCCGCGGGTTAGCTCTGCCTTGGAATTCAGAAGAAGAGAAAGCCTGATTGTCATGGAGCGCCCCACTGGATGGGACAGACAGGCTCCAGAGAGCAAAGGCACGTTACAGGCGCAGAAAACGCGAACTGCCGAACGGTACGGAGCGCCATGGAGCACCAGCCGCCGGGAGAGCCAAGCCTCTGCGCTCTCACTGCGCATGCTTTCTTACCAGGAATTTTCGCCTCTGCTTCCAATGGCTACCCTGGGCATTGGTGCTGCGATGGGCCTCCGTCGCAACATGGATCAGATCCCACTCTTCAGGAGTGGGCTCTGGTCGCTGCTGCAGTGATCGGATCATCTCCTCCTTTCGCCTCCGCTCCCGGTTCTGCTCGATCAGCTTGCGTTTGGCCACCCGCTTCGAATCATCTAGAACCACTGTGGACAGACAAAAGACACTTTGCACGGCAATCCCCCACGGTGCTCAGAAACTGCTTGTCCTAGGCCCTGGAACCAAGTCAACTCTAAGTAGGCTGGTCCAAGGGATAACACGTCCTGGTCTGAGTTATGGAGTGAGGAGTCGCTAGCTGACCCTGCTACCCAACCCACAGTTGAGAAAATGGCCCGTCCTCATTTAGCTGTGCCTGCAGGAACCCTACTAGGTTGGGTGCTTAGACATTTTTACTCAACAGCTCCCTCTCTAAGGTCTTCAAAAGGCAAGACGCATCAAGCCTACATTTCATTTCCTTTGGGATGAGGGCACCAGATCCCAAATCTGAGATTAAGACTTGACAATCAACCTGACCTGGACTTGCTGTGGGAGCGCCTTCAGCCAGTAGCCTTTAAGAGGCGGGCTATTGGCTGAAGGAGCTCCCACGGCACCAGCGGACTGGCTGAAGTCCGCCCTGAAGGTTCCCAGGATCCACCCACCACCCTTGCACTCAGCCCCACCACAGCTGCCTGACTCCACTGCCCCACGGGTGCCTTACAGTCCATGGCCATGCCCACAGCGATGCACTTCTTAAAGCGGCACAGCTGGCACTGGTTCCGGGTGATCTTGTCGATGACGCAGCAGCTGTCATACTTGCAGGAGTAGGTGGGATGGAGGTTCTTCTGGATTGTGCGGCGAAAAAAGCCCTAGGGTGGGGGCATATGGGGCCGGGTCTCACCGTTGTGACTTCCTCTCCGGAGCCAACCACAGAGTTCACTGAGTAGGGGGTGGGGCCAGGGAAGCAAGTGTCTCCTGGCACCCACTTTAGGGCAACGATTTGCTGGGACCTACCAGGCCAAAGGATCTGAGAAATACAGACCCTTCCCTCAGGCTGCAGAGGGACGAGGAATGTCTGTGACGGCAGAACAATGAGTGGGGTAGGCGGTGGTAGGCCTGGGCTAGTGTGGGTGCTATGAGACCTTGGAAGACTACTTTAAATCATTTTAAAATCTGTATCATATATATTTTCAAGACAGAGTCTCCTGTACCCTAGGCTGGTCTCAAACTCACTGCGGAGCCACCAAGTATGACCTTGAACTTCTGAGCTCTGGAGTGCTAGGATTAAGGGCTTGTGCCACCACAGCTGGTGTGTGTGGATTTCGGCTGGAACCCAGGGTTTGTGCCTACCGAGCAAGCACTCAACCTGAAGAGCTACACTGCCAGTCCTAGGGAGTCCAATTAATAGCTTGCCTGGTTTGTTTAATGACTCTAAAAGCAATGCTGACCCCAAAAGCATCCTCATGTACAATATTTTGCCTGTTGTCTGTGCAGATGGGATTTATGAAATAGGAAAATCAATATTCAAGAAAATGCACCGACTGGGAACATTAATAGCTTTTCATTTTTTCCCAATTTGTTGCTTTAGTCTTTGTTTTAAATGAAAAAAAAAACCTGAAGAATCAGAATGAAGGCAACATAAAGTGCTGATTCCTGTTGCCCCTTACCATGTGATGTGCCCTTGGCATGTATGTGCCTTTCATGCGTGTTACATTTAATTTCAATGCCACGACTGGGCCTTCTGTGGAAGACATTAAGATCTGAGAGTCCAGGGGCTGGAGAGATGGCTTAGCAGTTAAGAGCACTGGCTGCTCTTCCAGAGGCCCCGGATTCAACTCCCAGCACCCACATGGCAGCTCACAACTATCTGTAACTCCAGTTTCAGGGGATCTGACACCCTTACACCAATGCACATAAAGTTAAATAAATTATTTTTTTTAAGATTTATTTATTATGTATATAGCATTCTGCCTGCATGTATGCTTGCAGACCAGAAGAGGGCACCAGATCTCATCATAGATGGTTGTGAGCCACCATTGGTTGCTGGGAATTGAACTCAGGACCTCTGGAAGAGCAGCCAGTGCTCTTAACCTCTGAGCCATCTCTCTAGCCCCCAATAAATTAATTTTTTTAAATTTATTTATTTATTATGTACACAATATTATTCTGTCTGTGTGTATGTCTGAAGACCAGAAGAGGGCACCAGACCTCATTACAGATGGTTGTGAGCCACCATGTGGTTGCCGGGAATTGAACTCAGGACCTTTGGAAGAGCAGGCAATGCTCTTAACCACTGAGCCATCTCTCCAGCCCAATAAATTAATTTTTTAAAAAAATAAAAGGTCTGAGAGTCCAGACCTAGAGTGAATTAAAATCACAGCACCAAGATACACCCTCCTAGGCATCAGTCTGGACCTACAAAACCAACTCTAGACGTGGAGATAGGGCACCTCTGTCTTTGGAGGATGTTCCCCTGGAACCCAGTTGTCCTTGGAGCTAAGGATCCTTGTTCTCGGCTTTGTTGTTACTATTATTTCCTGGAACACTGCTTTGAAACTTAGAATCTCAACTGGTTTTGGTTTGGTTGACAGTAGGAGAGAGAATCTTTAAGTTTCTGCATTGTGTGTGAATGCCTTTGTGTGTTAGGTTGAAGGAGAGTCTTGTTTTGTTTTCCTAGACAGGGTTTCTCTGTGTAGCCCTGGCTGTCCTGGAACTCACTCTGTAGACCAGGCTGGCCTTGAATTCAGAGATCCATCTGACTCTGCCTCTCAAGTGCTGGGATTAAAGGTATGTGCCACCACCACTGGCCGGCCACCTTGAGAGATATGTAGCCCAGGCTAGCCTCAAACCCACTATTTAGTTAAGGAGGGCCTTGAACTTTTGATTATTTTGCTTCCGTCTTCTGAATATGGGACTATAGGCATGCACCACCATGCCTGGTTTCACTTACTTTTAAGTGATCTCTTTCTAGAAAGACCTGTATTTGCAGAAGGTCCTGGAAAAGCCATACAAGTTGAAAAGGATTGAATCTAATAGGCTTTTCCAAGTCTGTGGCCTCTGACCCTCTGCTAGAAAGAACCTTTGGTTGTCTTTTCCTCAAGGTCCCTATCATGACCCTTCAGCACGGGTTCACACCTTTTCAGGTACACTGGGATCACCTGGGACACTTGGTAACAGCAGATTCCTGGGCTTCACCACAATAACGTTTGGACTAAGTAGGGGGCAGATGCAGCTTGGGAATCTGTATTATAGCTAGCGCTGTAGGTGGCCCAGGAGTCACACATCCCTGTGTGTGTGTGTGTGTGTGCGTGTGTGTGTGTACATGTATATGTGCATGTACATGCAGAGGCCAGAGGTCAATACCTACGGTCCTCTTCAATCATTCTCCACCCTTTTGATCTCCTTTTGCATGTGTTCTCCCTATAGAGCTTACTGGCCAGCTAGACTGGCTAGCCAGCAGGCCCCAAAGATCTTGTTTGCCTCAGCCTCACAGTTTTGGATTGCAGACAGTCATGCTGCACTCTTGGTTTCTGATGTGGAACTGGGACCTGAACTCATATCCTCATGCTCAGGCAGCAAACGCTTTCCCCACAGGGGCATCTCGCCAGACCTCTAGGATCCATATTTTGAAAGACTGTCATGGTATGACAGGTAGGCTCTAGGGTCATTAATTCACTACCGCCCGGCATCTCTGCCATACTCCTTTTCATCTCTCTACAGTTATATAAAGCAGTACCAGGTGAATTATCTGATTTAATTTGCTTATTAACTCTATGACAAAGCCAGCATAATATCCCCATTTTACAAATAAAGAAACTGAGGTTTGAGAGGTTAAGCACATGAAAGGATTATGAATGAACAAATGAATTAATGAATGCATGGGAAGAGAAATGGTATGACAGGTAGGCTCTAGGGTCCATGTTCACAGAGACTGTCATGGTATGACAGGTAGGCTCTAGGGTCCATGTTTACAGAGACTGTCAGTCATGGTATGACAGGTAGGCTCTAGGGTCCATGTTCACAGAGACTGACTGTCATGCCAGGTGTGGAGACTCACAGAGGTTGGGCAATGGGGAAGGGACAGGAGATGGCTCGTCCATACCTTGCAGCCCTCACAAGTGATACAGCGGTAGTGATAACCGGTCGCCTTGTCCCCACACACGACACACTGCTCGTCTTTGTCCAGGTAACTAGGGATATACCCTGGGAAGGGGGAAAGGGTGGAGGCAGTGGGCATGGTGCGGAGCCCGGTGGAGGAACTTCTACTGTACCCACCCAACTTTGCCTTCCTCCTTTTTCTCCTAGGCCAACTTCACTGAAGGGTGGTTCTTTATCTCAAAGCAGAAAGGAAAAGTCCTGGAGACATAGAGGGGGACGGAGGGGTAGGACTATCCATCTCTTTCCCTTCAAACACGCGGAGTCTTCACTCTTTAGACTGCCCATTCAGTGCCCCCCCCTTCCATGTATTCATTTATTCTTGAGCCTGGGTCTTACTATGTGGCCCAGGCTGGTTTTGAACCCCTGGGTTCAGGTTATCCTTCTATGTCAGTATCCCAAACAGCTGTAACTGCAGGTGGGTGCCACTGCACTTGGCCTGGCTAGGGCTTTTTGTTGTTGTTGTTGTTACATCTAAGTATAGGGAGTTGGGAGAAGAAACACCCCACCTTAGGAGAAAGACACCCTAAGGCTGGTGGAACCTTCAAGGAGGAGGTTATGGGAGGGTGAAAGGGCCCCTCCTGATCTAATTTCTCCTTAAAGGCCAAGATATGTTTTGAATCACCATTCTCACCCCCATACACACCCAACCCATGTTCTGGAAGCTGTTCCCTCTAGACAGACGGGGTCCAGGCTCAGCCGTGGAGGAAGCAAATGTGCTCTGCAGGTGTGAGGGCAGGGAGAGGGGCATGTGCAGCCAGGCTCACCTGACATGCTGTTCTGCAGGGGTGAAGGCAGGGAGAGGGGCATGTGCAGCCAGGCTCACCTGACATGCTGGTTTTCAGGGAACATTGGCCGTTCTTTCTTTTCCGCTTTCCATCTGGTGACCTGGCACTGCATGGGGCAAAGTGGGAAGAATCACACAGTGGCCTTGGGCCAATCCCTTCTCATCTAAGAGGCTTCCACAACCCCCCATGCCTGGCTCCCTCCGTCTTAGGTCTTTAGTCCACCTCCCACCCCTACGTCAGCTGACGAAGGTTAGGAGGGTCTAGCTATCTGGTAGCTGCATGGGAGAGATAAGGGGCTTAAGTGGGGCCCAAACCATGTTTAGGGCCCCAGCACAAGACAATATTGCCATGAGACTCCAAAATACACACACGCCTCACATACAAGCAACGTTCTAAAGCCCACCCCCAAACACACACATACACATTTCCCCCACAGTCTAGAGGACATTCGCATACTTAAGCCTTAAATATATGCCAAATATGCTGAAATGCTCTTTGGAATATTCTTAAAGCTATGTAACCTTTACAGTGTATATATCTGCAATATGACACCCACGCACGCGAATAACTATGCAGCCTTCAGGATAAACCCAAGTATGGCAATAAGCTTTAGGATCTACAAATTCATGCGATTTTCAGGGCATCCTCTAATGTATTGAATGACTTCTAAGAGGTGCCTGTGTGTTATAGGAAACCTGTGTCTGCCACCTCTCTCCCATGTGAACATGTGTCTTAATTTCTAGGTCATGTACACACGCTGAATAACCCATGCTGACGGCGAATATCAGGTCACCCTGTTCACGGCCTCCATGTAACAAATCGGAAAACTGAGGTGCCATTTGTGCCCTGTGATGCCAAGCACTGGAACCAGTCAGGAACAGGACCCTGGGGTGCTCCATGCAAGGTATTATTAGCAACTGTCAGCCACAGCACATATATGTTGCCAGGTTTTCCACATATGTGTTATGTAACTTCAGCACACACAGGTTACATAAGCCTCTACGCATGCAAGGATTGTATAACCTTCCACACCCACCCTGTGTGTGACTTGTTGCAGGGCCCCACCTCCTACAGCCTGACACAGCTCCCAACACACTGACACAGTGACCTTGGCCAGGGTCACGGTCACAGACAGCCTTGGGCTTCACACCCCCCTGGGGATTACCCCTCTCGGGCTGGAAGGTCAGGCTTGCCTCCCGCCGCCTTGTGTGTGTGTGAGAGTGTGTGAGTGCAGGCAAACTCAGGCCACCTAGATCCCAGTCGAACTGGCGGCTTTGGCTGTCACCAGACTCAGAGCCTCTGGTGCAGTTCTACACGCTGCCACAAGGTGGCACATAGCCATGGGGGAGGGGAGGGCTAGGAGCTGAGGTGCCTCCGTTCTGAGGGACTAGGAGTCTCGTTTCTTTTTTTTTTTTTTTAACAAGATCTTAGAGCAGGCTCGCCCGGAAGCCTGGGCAGGGAAACAAAGCAGATGCAAGTGACAGCTACATGGTGACAGTCTGTCTCATAGTCTGAGCATGGACCAAGGGCTTTGGGGAACGGGGCTCACCCCACCTACACAACCACGAACTCCATCCACTATTTCTGCCCCTCCAAAGAACCAGTCTTGAACACAAGGGCTTTGCCTGGCCAAGTTTCCGGCCTTCTGGCTCAGGACCCAATCTCCTAGACAACGGCTAGCTACACTGCTCCCCAGAGCACCCCACCCCCACTATTTCCCTGGCCATACGCACAGGCTGTACCAGCTCTGGGGATATCATGCCAAATGGGACAGAGTCCTGTGCCACTTGGAGTGGACCGGGAAGGCACGGACCCTCTGAACTGATCTAGGGCAGTGCCGAGAGGTAACCCGTCTGGAGTCCTGTGTACAAGGTGCCGCCTCCTCCACGTGTGAGTAAAACCTTCATGGTTGACGCGCACTTCCACTTCCTGGGAGGAGCACCATCGCAGGACCCGCCTTGGACCATGAACAGGGAAGAGTGTGTGGGGTTTCCAATAGATTCCAAAAATAAGTGTGGGCTGTGACCAACAGTTATTGGTGCCTGTACCCGGAAATGTTATGTTACATGCACCATGGCTTGTGGACGAGCATGTTTGCTTGTGGTCAGACGGTGAATGGACTGGACGGAAGAAGAAAATGGCAGGGCCATGGAGATCACACACGTGCAAGTGAGGATAATAACGGAGAGGGAAGGATGGGGGCATTTGAGACTACCCGGCACTACCAAAGAAGGGGCCACATGTCTGTTGCCTGGAATGATTCTGTTTCTTATCACTTCCTCTCAAGCCAAGCGCCTAATGCCCTGAGACACATGAACGTGCCCTCAGTCCCCGGACGAAGGCAGGCAGCAGGCCCACTGGCCTCATGTACATCTTCAGGGAGACTTAAAGGAGACCAGCTCTCTTAAGCCCAGAGAGCTCTCCGAGTCTGTTGCTATGAGTAGGTACTACCAAGATGCCGTCCATTACCTGCTCTCCTCTGGGTCCGACCCACACTCCACCTTGCTTGGCTTCTGTTCCATTCACTTCAATTCCATCCAGGATGCCCTCCAGCACGCCAAGAGACTGGGGTGGGCACACTGCCCCCCCCCTGCAATGCCCACAGGCCACCCACCCCCCGCCTCCCAGGCCTTAGGGCACAGCACCCATGGTACCCGCCTCAGTACTCAGCCTTTCACACCATGCCCTGTGCCCCAAAGGGGTGAGGGGAGTGGTGGGAGGGGCCAGGGAGTGGCAGGTGGGAGAGCTAGGGGCAAGCCGGGTTGGTGAATGGTACTGGGTTAGGAGCTGGGAGGTCTTCAGTGTCTTGTCGTTCCTGGAGATGCCTGTGGAGAGAAGGGAGAGGCAGGGGTAAGAAGCTGCCACAGGGGTGGGTCAGTGAGCAACCGTTAGTGGAAATATTCAGTAGCTTCCTGGGGCCTGTAGCAAAATGGCAGTGGGCATGGAGGGAAGGTACAGGAATAGGACCAGAATAACCTTATATCACAGGGACAGGAGAGCTACAACACAGGCCCCAGACACAGGGAGGGATGAAGGGAAAGAATGAGGTCATCTGTGCAGCAGGTAACAAGTCTCAATACTCACATTCAAACAAATGCCTGGCCTTTTATGAGTGCCTATTAAATATCAACTATTGTTACCTCCCTTTACCCAAGATTTCTTAGCATCTGTCAGTGTTACAGGGCAAGAGGGATCAGAGACAAGTAGCTCTCAGCACAGGCATGGGGAGGGGGTTCCCACAAAGGCAGGGTGGGGCAGAGGCATAGCATATGGGGGTGATGAATGTTCACGCTAGTGTCTTTTGAGGGCGGGGCAATTCTGGGTGGTCCCAGGGCCTTCGGTACGCTAGGCCAGTCCTCTGCCTCTGGTTTAGGTCCCTAGCCCCAGGCTGGTGTCTTAAAGGAGCAAGGCAACAAAAACGAACAAGAACGGACTCTCTCTGCTTCCAGTACGTGAACAAAACCCCAACTCTTACCCCTCCAAGATATTATTTGTTTGTTTATTTGTTTGTTTGTTTCTGAGACAAGGTTTTTCTGTCTCAAAGCCTGTCCTGGAGCTAGCTCTTGTAGACCAGGCTGGCCTAGAATTCACAGAGATCCGCTTACCTCTGCCTCCCGAGTGCTGGGATTAAAGGCACTGGCCACCACCATATGGCTATTATTATTTTTTTGAGACCAGGTCTCACAATGTAGCTCTAGCTAGCCTGGAACTCACGATGTACATCAGATTGTCCTAGAATTTACAGAAATTCATCGTCTCTGCTTCTGGACGGCTGGGAGTAAGTCTCACCATGCCTGACCCCTTTAAGAAAGGTTTTTAAATCTCTCAAACCAAGTTCCAAATCCCAGTGTCTAGTTAAGGATGAGAGCTGATTTAGCCAATCAATTGCCATTCACCAGGATGGGAGAAGGAAGGAAAGTGATTTTTGATGGTGTTGACTGGGCAGATATGATTGCCTTCCGAAGGGGGCTCGAGAACTGTGCAGACGGAAGAGGCAGGCATGTCGCCCCAGCACTTGGGAGCTACAGAGGCAGGAGGATTAGAAATTCAATGTTGGCTGGGCAGTGGTGGCACACACCTTTAATCCCAGCACTCGGGAGGCAGAGGCAGGCAGATCTCTGTGAGTTCGAGACCAGCCTGGTCTACAGAGCTAGTTCCAGGACAGGCTCCAAAGCCACAGAGAAACCCTGTCTCGGAAAAAAAA
>NW_026067974.1:10585906-10675005 GCF_014885135.2 Alexandromys fortis | reverse complement strand
CCCCCCCCCCCCCGTCCCGACTGTGCCTCGGTGCTTGGCACACCCTGGCTGCGGTGTTGCCCCCGCCTGTCTCCTGCCCGCCTGGCACCCTGCCACCACTTGTTTACAGAAGCTGGAAAAATCCACTCGCCAGCCGGAGGCCCAAGCGCCCCCAGGGAAGGGAGGAGGCAGACCCAGGAGTGGGCAAGCAGAGAGAGGGGCAGCCCTGGGGAACAGGCCTTGGGGGCAGGCAAAGAAGGCCAGGGTGTGTAGGAATGGGTATTAGCAGCTGTGGGCAGGGCCTGACAGGGAACCTCGGCAGGAGCCAGTGGCATGGGAAGCTCCTGCCTCAGGCCAGAGCTCTGGAGGTGCCCTTCCCCCCAGCATCCCACCGCTACCAGTTGCTACAAGGCAGACATGGGGCAGTGCCAACCTAAGCTACCCTGTTTATTTCCCCTCTCTCCTCCCTGGCCCAGCCTTAACTCCAAGTGTGTCTGGGCACTGCCAAGGGCTTGCACTGCACGTGCCCACAGTGGGAGGGGCAGGGTCCTTGTCTGCCTCACCTCCGTGCTGAGCTGAATGTGCCCTGGTGCCAGGTGGTGTAGCCCAGGTTATGGCTATCCCCTGGCAGTGGAAGAAGGTGTCAAGGTGCCATCCTCACTTCTTAGAGCATTTTTGCCTGGCACCTATCAAGAGTCTAGAACCCCTGGGGACACCTGATAAACCTCTCCAAGGACGCCTATGGGCCTCTATGGATACCCAGAGCCCAGGCAGAGGCCCGGCATGCAGGAAAGGCACCAATCACGTGAGCTGCAGGCAGGAAAAGGTTAGTGGGGAAGGGGTATTATGTCAAGGATAACCATCCTGAAGGTCAGCCTCTCTTCCCTCTTCCTGGAGTACAGCTTAATACCCTCCAGCTCCTGCCTAGAACGTTCTTTGCAGCGGGGGAAGGGGTTCAGACCAAAAGACAGAGGGGGTGAATGAAGCGACGGGGTTCAGGCATTTATTTGGACATCAGGACAGGAAGACCCACCTGTCCATTAGCCTGGCCACCCACTCCTTCTTTGTCCGATAAGAGCTGTTGGGTGGCAGCATGGGCAAGTTGCCCATAGAGGGGGAAGCATTTCATTAAGCCTAAGTGATTCTGCAATGGGGGGACAGGGACAAGCCAATGCGGCATCCATAGGCACTGCGCCAGGTTCCCACTGCCGCCTTTCCTACTCCGCAGTTCCGTGGATCCCTGGGATCCGCCCAAAGGAGGCCTGAGACTGTCAGCAGGGGACTCTGCCCCCAGCCAGCTAGCAGCAAGTAGTACGCATGCAGCTTCTGAGTCTCTGTACTGGGCTATGGCTCTTCCTTTCTGGGGCCCCTGAACTTTGCCCTTAATGCTTTGAAGAAAGCTCAGCCATCCTTGTCAAACACACACACACACACACACACACACACACACACACACTCACGCACATACACACACACATACACACACAGACGGACATGCGCATGTGTGTGTGCGCGGGCACACACACATATACAGAGGCAATGAGGAGCTGTAAAGGGGAGAAAAAGGAGGAAGAGACAGGTAATGGGAATGATGGGGGAAAAGGGAAAGAAAAATACAGAGAGAAGAACAAAGAGATGAGGCAGAGATGTGGGTAGAGCTAGGGGCTTCAAGGAAGTAGGGGGGAAAGGAAGAAGGGAGCAATGAGGACGGGAGAGGAAGGGGTGAGATGGGCAGGGCAGATAAAGGGAGGAGAGGTAGATGAAAGAGAGAGACAAAAGGAGAAAGGAAAGTAACAAAGAAAAATGGGTAGGGGGTGCTTCTGCCCTGCCTAAGTCCCACCCCATGGAAGCTGGGGGAGGGGGGGAACAGAAATGGTTTCCACGGTGACAGCTGGTTCTTGGTGGCCTGGCATGTGGGCTATTAATAGTGCTGTGGGTAGGTTCACACCTCCCTCTCCCCTTCCCCTCTGCTTCCTACTAGGATGAGGGGGGAACCCCCTACCCCAACTCCCAGTCATCCTGCATACCTGTCCTGATCCCACACTATGGAATCATCAAGGGTAATGTGGAGAGGCCAGGGCAGCCACTGTAGCCCAAACACACACGGGCATGCACAGGCAAACAGGTATCTGTGTGCAGACGTGCCCGGTGCCAACGTGGGTTCCCACAAGTAACACCAACCTAAGACTGGCTCGGGGTATCTATGGCCATTGGGGACCTGTGGTGGCAACATATACCCTATGTTTCAGGATGGATGCCTCCCTAGGACTGGGGCCTCTCCTCCCCCTTCCCCGGCCCCTACCCTGCTCTGTTCTCAGGTATGGATTGGGCAGGATTGCCCCACCCAATTTTCTGCTATCCCAGTGCCAGGAAAGAATGAAGGCGGGAAGGCCGGGACTATTTGGCAGGTGTTTCTGTGGCAGAGAAGTACACACAGACTTAGGCGCAGTTTATAGGTGTGGGGGTAGGGACCAAGAGAGGCAGCACCTCTGGGTGGGATCTTGCTTGAGCACTCTGGAACTTAAGAGCAGTGACCTGGCCTTCTGATTTCCTAGCTACTATGGGCTTTAAAACTAGGGATGGGAGATTAGTTGGGGGATGTGCACTACGGGGAGGGGGAGACTGGTTGCTTAAACAAAGGATCCTCCCTGTCCGTCCCCCACCACCACCACCACAAAGACTATAACAGGAAATCCCCCCCCTGCAGGTCAAAGACAGAAAGACATAAACAGTAGCCCTGTCTTGGGCCAGATGCCCAGTATTGACATCAAAGACTCTCTCCCAACCCACTCCCCATCGCCTTGCCCACCTGCTTCTCTCTCTTCCCCCAGTCCAGGCTAATTCCATAAAGCATCCAGGGTGCTAGGTCTAGAGATCACCTCTCTGGCTATGCCCAGCCTCCACACTTAGTGATGGATGGCTATACACCCAGTCCTCACAGAATTTCAGGTCCTCTTTCCCAAGTCCCTTCAGAAAAACCAGCAAGAAATCTGTCACCAGAAAGGCAGAATTAGGACCGCCCCCCCCCAAACAAAAACAAACAAACAAAAAAACCCTGGGCATAGTGTATTCTCCCCCCCCACCCCCAGTAGAGGGGTAATTGGAGCTGGGAGCTGGGGCAGCTGAATGCTGGAGGCATGAATGTCATGGGGCCAAGGCGCTTGCAGCAGATGGCATCATGGGCACAAGGCTTGGGGGTACTCCCTCAACACTCCCCTCTTGGAAGGCAGAAGTTGTTTGGCAGCTACATCACCTGGGAAGGGAAGGAATGGTAGAGGGGAAAGAAAGACAGGATGTTCTCCTGGGCACCCCAGGGAGGCAAGAGCTAGCCCCCACCCAGTCAGAACTGGCAGAGGCAGAGGGAGGGAGGCAGAGAGGGGGGCGACACAGATAGAGGGGGAGGGCGGAGGGAAAGAATAGAAAAGGAAGGAAGGAGAGAATGGAAGGAAAGGGAGGGAGAGAGGGAGGGAAGGAGGGAGGAAGGGAGAGAGAGAGAGAGAAGGGGGGGAGAGAGAGAGACGGAGAACAGAGCGAATGCAGCTGAGTCTCAGGCACACACATGGACACGTGCAGACTCACACATTCAGCCCGCATGCGCAGAACTACAGGGCTCCAGTACCCGTTCCAGGAGATATTCAGAGCCCTACCCAGCCCACACATGCACAAAACACTCTCACATGGATGCATGCACAACACACCCACTCACTGATGTGTATGGAAATGCTGAGAGTCCCCAAAGCTTGTCCCCTCCTCCTCCCCATGCCTGCTAAAAGAGAAAATGAAACAGGCAACCAGGGCTTCGGAGCCAGAAGTCCATTTCTTCCTTACAAGAGGAAGGGGAGGAGGAGGAAGAGAAGGTGGGTGGCTGCTTGGCCCAAACCGCCACTCTTTGCCACTGCTGAGTGGGTGTGGCTGTGCCTCTGGCACTAACCTGTAAATCCTGACTCCCTCTCTTTAGATCAAAAGCCCACCACCAAAGCAAAGGAGCAGGACAGTATTTCCGGGTACAATAATATCCATTTTGTCTCCCTGTCTACCTGTGAACTTCTGACCCCTCTGAACAAACAGGAAGAAGGACCCTATTGGTATCCCTCTCTTGCCTGTCAGGCGAAAGGACATGACACGTGTCCCACTGAACAAGAGCCACAGATGTCTCAGTGAGAGACGGAACTGTCTCTGGTTCCTGGTGGCACGTGCATCCTCAGCCTGGTATGTGCCAGGCTGGGGAGGAGAGAAGAATCCACAGGAACAGCTTACCATGCCAGGCGGCACTACCCGAACAAGCTACCATGTTGCCTTATGCATCTTGTCTTATTTTTTCCCCTGCAATATTAGGGATCAAACTTAGAATCTCATGTATGCCAGAAAGTGTTCTGCAACCGAGCTATAACCCTACGCCCAATATTATGTTCTTGACCCTTAACCTAAGTGGGTAATATATAATAAAAAGCCAGGCCCCAAGTTATACAACTGGCGAATGGCAAAAACCCAGCCCCTAACTCCCAGCCAGTATTCTTTCCACACACCACACCTGCCTCCCCTCAAGAGGCTCCAAAGTTCCCTAAGCGCCACCACAGCCAGCAGCCATGAGAACTGGAATTGAGACTGTCTCTCACACCAAAGGCTCCAAGTCCCTCCACTATGACAGGGCCCATTCATTGTCCTTACTTCACCTTGAAGAGCAGGGGCTTGAGGGAAAGAGGATCCTGATTCTTAGAGTCACAGCCAAGTAAGGGACACCAATACAGACCCAGGCTCTCCGGGTGCTATGTTGGTCCTTGCCTAACATCTCAGTTTCCTCCCTGCCACCACCTTTTACTAATGGGCACTGTGTGCCAGGGGAATCTGGCATCCGTGAGCCAGGACTGTCCTGGTAGGTAGCTGGGGTGATGGTACACGAAGGAGGAGGAAGGGCGCTGCCCCCTTCCTGAGTTCCTAGGCTTGAGGCGATAACACTGCTTTTGCTCATGCATGTGTTTCTCTCTCTCTCTCTCTCTCTCTCTCTCTCCATTGTCAACACTCAGACTTGTCCCAAGAGAGATCTAGTGACACCCAGGCATTCATGCATGTGCCTTTAGCTGAGGAGGTGTGTCCCAGGTTGAGATGCCAAAGGCTCCTTTTAAATTAAAAGACAAGGGTCAGAAGAGGTGAGGCAGAGAGGCCTGCTGTGGGCTCTTAGTTCTTGTTAGACCAAACACCTGCGAGCAAAAGGCGCTATATGAACAGTGAGGAGGCTGGACATGCATTGCTTCCCCACTCACTTCCATCCCCATTCCTGTAATGTCTGGGAGACCCAAATCGCTACTGCAGTTCTACCAGAAATCCCAGGGTCTCCGGGCATGAACTGGGTGCATTTGTGGGGGATGGGGTGACACAAGCTCGCTATGTGGTGTCCACGGCTGGCTTCAGACTCCTGCTCTTCCTTCGTCAGGCTTTCCAGCCAGTTCTAGGAGTCAAAACTTGTACTATTTGCTATATCTCACTATGAACTGGGCACCTTTAAAGCATCGTATAAGTGTCTGTCTGTTTGAGATAATGTCTCACATAGCAGCTCAGGCTGGCCTCTCTCGAGGTGGAAGTGAACGGCCTTGATCCTCCTGTCTCAGTCTCCCAAGCATTATTTTTTGAGGTAGGGTTTCTCTGTGTAGCCTTGGCTGTCTGGGAACTCACTCTGTAGAGTAGATAAGGCTGGCCTTGAACTCAGGGATCCACCTGTCTCTGCCTCCAAGAGCTGGGATTAAAGGCATAAACCACTATCATCCAGCTCGCATTTAATATATTTTAACAACTATAAATGTCGTAAGCTAAATGAGATAGGTATTATTATCTCTAGTTTGTAGATGAGGCAAAAAGGAAATTTAAGTCTTCTCAAGGTTACACAAATTAGCAGGAGACATTTAGGATTCAAACCCAAGCAGCTGAACTCCAAAGCAAACAACAAAATCCCGCTTTTAACCATAGTAATGCGGGACCTGGAATATGACCTGGTAGAACCATGTTCTTCCATCTGGCTATGTATCCCCTGTGACAAACCTCAATTTATCTTTTTGTTGAAGTCTATGAGTACTGTACGATGGACTCATCCAAGCAGGCCAAGGCTAGAGGGAGCACAGCCAGGCATGCTTGTCCCCGCCCCCAGGCTTGGGGTCTCTGGTGCCAGTAGTCCCTGTTCAAATTCCCTCCTTGAAAGAGTCACCCTTTCTGTCCCCACATGTGGGTTATAGCCCGCCCCCCAAACTGGCACAGTCTAAACAGCTGTACCCTCAGAACCAAGTCTGAAGCTGGGCAAGAAAGATACAGCTGTTGGGACATCTCTGAGATGGGTCTCAGCTGCCAGGGGTGTGAAGAAAGGCCATCATGAGTCCTAATGTGGACCCAACTGGGTCCTGCCAACTCCTGTCACTGCAAGGGTGGAGGGGGGCATGGTTTTCCCGCCTGGGTCAGTTAGGGGAGGAGTCTCCTCCTTGCCTCCTTAAAGAGTTGCAGCCTGAACCTACGGTGACCTCTCTGAAGTGGTGTTCCCTAGCTGGGCCTGCCAGCTTGAGGGGTCAACACAGGCAGTAGCCTACTCCCCTCCCTTTCCCCATTCCCAGCCCCAAAACTTGCTGGCCAGCCACAGCTGCAGCATTAAGGAAGCGCAGGATGTCCTGAGCAGCCAGCTGAGCACCCCCACCCCCCCAACCTCCTGCTGACCCCAGAGGCAGGCTGGGCGGGCCAGAGAGTCCGAATTTGAGTATTAACTGGAAAAATATGAAGAATGTTGCTGCCAGCTCTGAGAAAGAGGCCATGGCAAAAAGGGAGACACGCATAGGGAGAGAGAGATAGGGAGAGAGAGAGAGAGAGAGAGAGAGAGAGAGAGAGAGAGAGAGAGAGAGAGAGAGAGAGTGTTACAGACTGACAGAGTCACAAGGAGAGAGTCAGACACCCCAAGACAGCAACAGAAAGACAGACAAGACTGAGTTAGAGAGAAATTCCACGTCAAAAATACACCTCACTCAAACAGACACTGGCCAGCGTAAGGCCTCCTCCTCCAGAGGAAAGCTTCCAAGTTTGGACAGGAGGGCCAGAGGTGAGAAAAGGGGCAGATTCACAGTGGGAGGCAGGCACTCAGCTGGGGACAACTAAGGGTCCCCAGGAAAGGCCCAGCCAAATAACCCCTAGCAGGGGCAGCCAGGTCCCCACTGGTTTAAAGGCTAGGGATGAGAGGGAGCCAGAAAGCCACTCCCAACTCTTCCCCCAGACACCCCTCCCCCAGCAACCAGGACAATCCCAGCTGTTAGAAGTCACTGGACACTGCTGCAGGCCCATGACTCGGCCCTCTGGAACCCCCCTTGTACCCACTTTGCTCTTGTTTCTCTGTCCCTCTAAAAGCCTGGTTGGGGGGGGGGAAGCCCATTGCTACACAGTGGCTGAGCCTAGAAGACAGAAAGGAGTCAGAGGGAATAGTCTGAGATTGTGTGCATTTAAGTGCATTCCTGTCCCGCTACAATGTGTCTATCTGCGGGGGTTATCTGGACACTGCCAGGTGGGACCGGTAACTGCAAACCAGAGCCCTGTGCATGGCCCCTGCACCTGTGAAACTAGGTGTAAAGGAGTGCACCTGTGCCCGAAGTTCCCACCGTCAATCAATTAACACGTGTTTACAGAGCACACACTGTGCTAGGCTCTGGGTGGGATCCAGGGCTCTTCTAGAGATTCTCCCACGTCTCGAGGAGCTTGCCGTCTAGTAACTGGGTGGTATGACAACAGTAACGAGACCATATATGCATGCTTTGCACCATCAAGCAGAAAAGTCCTTTTATACTGATGAATTTGATTTTCTCGGTAGCACAGGTTTTATTGTCTACAGAACCTCAGCTCCACAGATGAATCCAGGAAAATACTTGTTGCTAAGTTGTGTACACATGTATTGATGTGTAGTTGTGTTTTTTGTTTGACTGAGTGACAGTGACTGTCATGGCAAGCAATGATGACTGCATGACTGCGCACATGTGAGCGCATGTGTGCTCGTGAGTGACAGGGTCTTTTGTAACTGCGTGGCAGTGTGCAATTGTTATGTATGCATGCACGCATGCACGCATGCATGCATGCGATAGTGACAGCGACTCCTCCTTGCCCCTGTGTGTGACAGCATCTCCCTGTGACCCTATGCGTGGGTATGTGCACAGGCTGTCTCTCTGCTCTTGGTCTCCCGTGGGTGTGTCCAACCCCTCTGAGCTCCACTGTGCAGCGGCAGCCTCCTCTTCCCTTGTCCCCATGTGGGTGTGTCCAGCAGCTCCTGTCCTTGAATCTGCCTGGGTGTCCCTGGGTGTGCATGTGGTTGTCTGTGTGGGCATATCTGTGTCTGCATGTCACCTTTGCCTCCCCCTTCATCTTGGACAATGGCCCCCTTTATCCCCTCCCCCTCCTGGGTCCAGAGCCAGCATTCAGGGGCAGGCTCCCATCTCTCTGGCTCTCCTTCTGTGCGTCGCCCCCCCCCCGCCCCCCGCCCCCCGCCCCGCGCTCCGGTCCCTGAAATGGGTGGCTCTCTCCATTGCCTTTGACATCTTCGCAGGCCTTCCTTTCACACTGGACAAGGGAGGGCCCTAGGCAGAAAAGGGGCACCAGAGACACGTTGCAAAGGGAGGGAAACACAGGGAGAGCATGCACACACACACATGCACACGCACACTCACACACAACACGGGTCCATTCCTTCCTCTCTTCCCCACCATAGGCCAGCAATTCTCCTAATCATCCAGGGACCATCGAGTACACCCCCACTACTACAGGCTCACATTCCCCCCACCCCACCCCACCCGCCGCGTTTTTGCAATTAGGAGTGTTGCAACCAGAAAGCCATGCTCAACTGGGAAGGCAGAGAGGGGAGGGGGACTTCTCTCTCCCCCCAGCCCATGCAAGCCCCCCCACCCTGCCGCACCCACATTACCCTCAGTAGCTGGAGGCAGCTTTGCAAAGGCCGTTCGGCCTCTTTGGCTTGGGGGTTGGGGGGGGGCACGACAGGCTTCTGGCACACCGTAAACAAACCGCGGCGCGGCGGGCGGGGGAGCCTCGGCAGGCAGCGGGGCCCAGCCCGGGAATGCGCAGCAGACCGGCCGGACAGAGGCCGGGCGGGCCCTCGAAGGGGAGGCCCAGACGCCATCTCCACGGGCGAACCCCGGGGCCCACCGACCACTTAACAGCACCTCCCTTCCCCAGGGCGTAAGTGGCTAGCTCTCGAGCCGTGACAGGGTCACCCGGGTGCCCGGAAAGGCAGAGGTCGGCGGCGGGAACCCCCTGGGCGCCCCCAGCCCGCCTACGAGCTGGCCGAAGACCCGCGGCTTTGCATAATCAATCGCGATGCATTTGCATATTAATGCCCCCTCGCTCCCTCCTCCTTACCTTGGCTTGGCGCGCTGAACTGAGTTGGGCAACGACGCGGGGGTCTCAGCGCCCCGTGCCGGGGGCGTCCATGGGGGGCCGGTGGGGCCCGGGCCGCCCGCCTCCAGCGCCGGGGTGTGAGTGCGAGTGAGCGCGGGGGGGGGGCGGGGGGCGAGTGTGGCGGCCCCGCGGCTCCTCCGGCAGAGGCGGCGGCCGCTCTGGCTCCTCCCTCCCCCGCCCCGCTCCGGCTGGGGCTCCGGCTCCGCGCGCCCGGCCGGCTCACGGCTGCTCCCTGCAGGCCGCCTCGCAGCCGCCGGCCCCCGCCCCTCGTCCCCCGCCGCGCCCCGGGACCCCGGCCGGCCGCCCCGCTGTCACTCTCGCTTGCCTTGACCCCTACCAAACTCAGACTCGCCCACCTTCCGCTCTGCGGCTCCGTCGAGGAGCGATGCTCGGTGACACATTTTGAGAAAGATGTCATTTTGTTAAAAAAAAAAAAAAAAGCTTTCGCTCACTGGGAGAATTGGGGGTTTTCTGGTTTGAACCCTGGGGTAGAGGGGAAGTTTCGGGGAGCTCTCTGTACCTTATAAAGCTTGGAGAAAGTCCAGGTACCAAACGCTAGGGGTAGTTTGTTTCAGAGTTCGGGTCCCTTCTCTCCAAGCAACTCTGCGTGACCTTGAACAAATTACAGCTGCCAGGGCTAGAGCTTAAAACCCAGGTGTTGGACAGGTTACTTCTGGAATCCTCCTCACTTCCACCATCCTATTTTCTAAGCCGTTTGGAGGCTCCCTCTACGTTATGCCTCCTCTCTCATTTCTGACATTAAGGCTGGATCTACCGTCTCCTCTTGCAAACGTTTCTGTTCTCCATAGAGGCTCTTTCTATTCTCTGCCCACCAGCCATTTCCCCAACAATATACAACCCGCGCTAAGCTTGGGGAGGGGGTCGGGCAAGACTCGCTACTGCCACTCACCCCCCTAGCTTCACTGAGGTGGGATTTCCCCCTCATGTTTGCACCATCAAAATCTAAATGGTTCCAGGGCCAACAACCTAAGAGCAAAGTGACTGCAAATACATGGACTCGTTTTCCCAAAGGAGAGGTCTCCATGCCAGTTCTGGACCCCTGCGCGCGCACGCGCACGCACGTGCGAGACACACACACACACACACACACCTCTGCATTCATGGACATAAGGACATAAAACCCTGTCAGTGACGCCAGAGCCCCTTTCATCTCGGGATCTACTACCGCCAGGCAGAAGTCTAATTACCCTAGCACCCCCCTCTGGCCCCGCCGGTTCCCCCGCTGTCATTAGCCCAGTTTTACCAGCGGGGGCCATAGCCTTCCCACGGCTCCCAGGGCGGAGCCCTGCCTCCACAGCCTGCTCTTGGGGAGGAGCCAGTGAGTGTGTCAGGGGAGCTGCTCTTCTAACCGGTCAGTTTATACTGGATAGAATGGCTTGCTGAGTGGGATGCTGACCAATAGTCTATCCAAGATGGGCTGCCCTTACTCATCTAAGCTTCAGCCATCTACACCCTGAGCCACGGAGCCTCTTCTCTTACAAGGGATTTTAAGGGTTTGCAATGCGTGAGGGGAAGGAAGAATGCCTCTCTTGGGGCTCCTGATACAAAAGGGAAGAAAGCTGGGATGAGGGAAGAGTAAAGTGGAAGGCAACAGTTATTGGTGATGGGACACACACACACACACACACACACACACAATGGTTGAAGGAAGCCAGCACTGTGCAGTGGCAGCTGCAGTGGGGAACTAAAGCTGCAGTGTGCAGAGTCAGCATGCAGTAAATGAACCTGTTCAGACCGGGCTCCCAGTGGGCATGCAACAGCTGCAGTTCAGAGCAGGAGGCTGGCTGCAGTGTGCGGTCAGTGCACTGAGGATGGCTCTCTGCCAAAGGAAGCCACCTCGACAATAATCAGATCTGACTGAAACCCCAGAGAGCAAAGCAATGTACAGACTCAGGGTCTGTGCTCAAGCCCATATGGAAACAGTCTCCCGAGACAGGGTTACCAGAGGAGCTGAGAGATAATCCCAGGGTATGAGAAATACAATTATATTCTGCCTGAGGGGTTCAGCAGAGGTCTGGACCAGGACGAGGACTGAGAGAATCCAGATGGGAAGGTGAACTCTTGTCTTTCTCCAGATTCTGGAGGGGGTTTTTGTTTGCTTTATTTTACTTCTTGGTCTCGTTCCTTGCTTGTCTGTTTTAAAGACAGGGTCTTGGTACTAATGTACTATGTAGCCCTAATTGCCAGAATGCTTGGAACTTGTAATCCTCCTGCCTCTGTCCCTCACGTGCTGAGTCCTGGGATTAAAGTCATGCTCCACCATACTTAGCAGTTGGGTCATTCTCCTCTACTGCTGTCTTGATAAAGGCTTTAAAGATGGAGGATAGCTACTTAAATTCTCAATATCCCACTCCAGGTGAGATCTAGCAAATGAAACACCTACAAGCCCACCTTCAACCAGCCCTGCCACAGACAGAGTGGGGCACACTGAACAACCAAGCTTTGCCATTCCCGCCTTCCCGAGTCCCCAGTGTGGGCTGATAACAGACCTGGACAAGGGCAAAGTGAAGGACAGTCTGCCTCCAGAGCTGGCTTCTCACCAGATGCCAGGATCCAGTCCAGGTCTCGGCTTATAGCCCCTGACCTGGTGTTGCATCATCCCTCTGCCACCTGCTCATCCTGCCCACCTGTTTCCTGGAGCTTCGGTTTATCCCCAGCTCCCGGCCTCTCTTTGCCATGAACCACACCCCCATCACGCTGTTTCCTCCTATCCCCTTATCTCTGCTTCGAGGCACTCCTTCACCTATGGGGAAAGCCAGAAGGTGGGGCTTGAGTGAGACAGTTAAGGACCCTCCAAGGGGCTCTCTCTGCCAGCCCCCTCCTCTGCAGCATGGATTTTGGTTGCCAAGGAAGCAGGAGGAACAGCCTGTTCTCTGGGCTCCAGTGGGAGCAGACATGCCCAAGCCCCGCCCTCTCTCCTTTTCTCCTCTCCCTCCCTTAATCCAAACGGTTGCTAGGAAGCACCCCAAGATTTCTTGAGGGCTCCACCCCCTATGAACCAGGAGCTATCTTTCTGCAGAGCTTCCTCCAAAAGCTCGGCAGCCCAAACCCACTCAGCATCCTTCACCCCTGCTAGGAAGCTTGTAGATCCCCGGTGATCTGAGGAAGAAGAGATGGGCCCTTCTGCCCGCCAACCATGCAGCTAGCTAGCCCGGACCTCAGAACTCACCCTCCGTATTTCCTCCTTACTTCTTGTTTGGAGGTCAAGCTCAGAGCCTACAAAGCACAGGCACACACTTTACCACCAGGCCGCCCTCCAGCTGTGGCAGCTTCTCTGGAGTTTACAGAATGATGGAGCTCACTGAGTGACATCAGGGAGTGGCAAGGTCTTCATCAGATCTTGGGTCTGCAGACGAAGCCCCATTTATTGGGGGGGTGGTGAAAAGACAGGTGAGAGAATTTAAATGCCCCCGGCTAAGAGAACCTAAACCCCAAAGCTTCTCCCCCTCCATGCTCTCGGGATTGGGATTTAGAAGTGTTGGAAGTGACTTTTGCAGAGGACCTGGGTTTGGTTCCCAGCAACCCACACGGTGGCTTAGAACCAGTCTTCTGAATCTCAGAGGGCACCAGACACACGAGGTGCACATGCATGTACACATGTAGGCAAAATGCTCACGACAAATAAAAAGTTGAACAAACAAAGCAATAGAAAGGGTCAGTGAGCTGGATTAAAGGGTCTTGCTGCCAAGCCTGAGGACCTGCGTTCAATCCCTGAGAATCCCTGAGACTCCCACGGCGGAAGAAAAGCATTGATTCCTGCCAGTTGTCCTCCGACCTCCCTAGGTATGAGTGTGAACACGGATAGACATAAACATGGCTTTTTGTTTGTTTGGTTGGTTTTGGTTTTTCGAGACAGGGTTTCTCTGTAGCTTTGGAGCCTGTCCTGGAACTCACTCTATAGACCAGGTTGGCCTCAAACTCACAGCAATGATATTTCATTTATATTTTAATAAATAAAGCTTGCCTGAAGATCAGAGAGTAAAACAGTCCCACTGGCCAGTCTTACAGACCAGGCAGTGGTGATACACACCTTTAACCCTACTAGTCACACTAGTTTGCCAAAGAAACCGGGCAGTAATAGTGCACGCCTTTAATCCCAGCCCTAGAGAGGAATATAAGACGGGAGGAGACAGCTTTAAAACACAGTCTTGCCGGATGGTGGTGGCGCACGCCTTTAATTCCAGCACTCGGGAGGCAGAGGCAGGTAGATCTCTGGGAGTTCGAGGCCAGCCTAGTCTACAAGAGCTAGTTCCAGGACAGGCACCAAAGCTACAGAGAAACCCTGTCTTGAAAACCCAAAAAGAAAAAAGAAAAAAAAACACAGTCTTATTCTGAAGATTCCTGGAGGCAGGATCACCATTTTGGACTGAGGTAGATGTAAGAACCAGTGACTGGCTGTTTTGCTTTTCTGACCTTCAAGTTGAACCCCAATGTCTGTCTCTGGGTTTTTATTAATCATGCTACAGTGGGCCTTGGTGTTGGCACTCAGGGAAGATATGAAAAAATAAACCAAGCCAGGACGTGGTGGTTCGGACTTAATCTCAGCACTTGATCTCAGATGCTGACAGATTTCTGAGTTCAAGGTCAACCTGGTCTACAGAGTGACTTCCAGAACAGCCAAGGCTACATAGAGAAACCCTGTCTCTAAAAACCAGACGTAAAGTTAAAATAACAAATAAATCAATGCTTTCTCTGGGTTATTCTTCAAGGTTTCTCCTACCTTTATTCACTCATTTGACTTTCTTTTTTTTTTTAACTTAATTTGACTTAATTTTATTTTTGAGGCAGGGTCTTGCTTGTAATCCCTCTGGCTGTCCTGAGACTCACCAAGTAGATCAGACTGACCTCAAACTCAGAGATCTGCTTGCCTCTGTCTCCTGAGTGTTGACTTCATTTAAAAAAAAAAAAGCCTATTATAGCTGGCGGTGGTAGCACATGCCTTTAATTCCAGCACTCAGGAGTCAGAGGCAGGAGGATCTCTAATTCTAAGTGAGTTTGAGGCCAGCCTGGTCTATGGAACTAGCTCGAGGACAGTTAGGACTTGTTACACAGAGAAACCCTGTCTTGAACAAAAAAAAAAAAAAAAAAAAAAAAAGAAAAAGAAAGAAAGAAAAACAAACAAACAAACCTATTATATTTATATGGGTGTTTTACTTGCACTAATGTCTGTGTACCCCATTCATGCCTGGTGCATGAAGAGGCCAGAAAAGAGCCCCAAACCCCCTGGGCAGGAGTTGGCTGTAGTTGTTAGCCACCATGTGGGTGCTGGGAATCAAGCTCAAATCCTCTGGATGAACAGTGTTGTAGCTGACTATCCTGTGAACCAAACAACTGCCATCTTGGGGTGTTCAGTATCTTCCACTGCAAAAAGATCATCCCAGTTGGGCTTGTTATTTCACACCCCCTCATGGAGAGCTGTGGAGGGTCACAGAACCCTTCCCGGAGCATCCAGCTCTTCCCTACCATCTGCTGCATGGAGTGCCGCCTTGATTGCAGGTAGTCTCCAGCAAGGACTAGAGTGTGTTTAGCTCCATCTATTCAGCTATGCGGAAGCCCTTAGCCCTCCTAGAAGTCCTCAGTCTTACAGGTGTGGCCTGTGGCGAAGGATTACCATGCTCCATAAGTAAACCCTCAGCTATGCTTCCTAAGGAAATCCAGGAAGTTCACTGATTCCCCAGAGCGAACCTTGGTAGAGCTGTGCCCCTCTGTCTGTCATTGAGACCTTAGGTGAAGGGATAGACACTGCTTACATCTCCTCCTGGGAAGGAGTTTTAACAAGAAGCAGCCAGTGCTTTTAACCACGGAGGCATCTCTCCAGCCCCTCATTTGACTTAAAAAAATTTTTGTTTTAATGTGTGCCAAGCGTTGGATCCTCCAAATGTTCCCACCTTCTGGTTTCATTTTCCCAGAATCCCCTCATCCTGCTTTTGCCAACAGGAGAGAAAAGAACGGGTGGAGACCAGTTTTTACCATCAGAATGGAGGGTTTGCCGCCCTGTAACCACCCCCCCTCCAGTTAGAGGAGCGGATGGCACAGTGTACGTGGAGGTCAAGAATATAAGACACAGCAAGGGCCGAGGAAAGAGCTAAGTCAGCAAACCTCTAGCTTTGTAATCATGAGGTGCTCAGTCCCATCCCTCGAGCCCACATAAAAAGCTGGGTATCAGCTGGGTGTCACGGCGCACATCTTGAATCCCAGGACTCAGGAGCAGAGGCCAGCAGATTTTTAAAAGTTTGAGGCCAGCGAGGTCTATATAGAGAGACCCTGTTTCCAACAAATAAACAACAAACAAATAAACAAGCAAAATAAAACAACACCAAAGCTGGGCATGGTGAGGAGACCTTGTAATCCTACTGCTAGGGAGACAGAGGTGTATGGATAGATCCCTGGGGTTTCTTTTTTTTTTTTTTAATTTTTCGAGACAGGGTTTCTCTGTGGCTTTGGAGCCTGTCCTGGAACTAGCTCTGTAGACCAGGCTGGTCTCGAACTCACAGAGATCCGCCTGCCTCTGCCTCCCGAGTGCTGGGATTAAAGGCGTGCGCCACCACCGCCCGGCTCCCTGGGGTTTCTTAGCTTAACCTATATGGTGAATTCCAAGCTAGTGAGAGACCCCAGCTCAAATAAATAAATACATAAATAAAGGAGCAGAACCTGAGGAAGGACACACCTAGACTTGTCCTCTAGACACACACATACCAGTATAGAGTAGAGTGGCTTAGTGGCTTTAGGGGCTTAAAGAGAAGGGGCACTGCAAAGGAAATGGCAGGCTGCCCTCTGTGCCCTAGTGCTGGTGCTCAGGGTCACAGCACCTCCCTTCCTTTCGTCAGCTGTCAGGAGTGCAGAGTGGGGAGGCATCCTTCACGGTGTTGGGAAACGTACAGCGTCTCCATCCTTCTATCTAGGTATGTGGGAAAGTACACTGGTAGTCACAATTGAGGAAGAAAAGGCCGGAGGACAAGGAGCTGGAGACCAGTCCGGGTCAGATGTCTTAATAAATTCCAACCCAGCCTGGGACATACAGCAAGTTTCTGTCTCAAAAACAACAAAATCCAGGGGTAGAGATATGGTTTTGTAGTTAAGAGCGCTAGCTGTTCTTTCAGAGGACCCAGGTTCAGGTCCCAGCACCCACATGGTAGCTTAAAACTGTCTATAACTCCAGTTCCAAGGGCTCTGGCTCCCTCTTTTGGCCTCCGTGGGCTCTGCACACATGTAGAGAACAGACACATACAAGCATGACACAATACACATAAAGTTAAAAATAAATAAATAAATCCTTAAAAAAAAACCCAAAGAACCCCAAACAAATTCTGCTTTTCACTTCAGGGTTAGCAGGAAGATAGAGACAGAGTACTGGGGACCCAGGGACTGTCTGGGAAGTATAATCACCTATAGCCTTCTTTGCATTATCTCCTCCCATACATAAATAGAAAGCAGGTGGTTTCTTTTTGTTGTTGTTGTTGTTTGACAGAGTTTCTCCATGTAGCCCTGGCTATCCTGGAACTCACTGTGTAGAGCAGGTTGGCTTTGAACTCAGAGATCCACCTGCTTCTACTCCCCAGTGCTAAGATTAAAGGTATGTGCCACCATGCCTTGCTTAAATAAATTTTTTTTGTTTGCTTGTTTGTTTTGTTTTTGAGACAGGATTTCTCTGTAGCTTTGGGGCCTGTCCCGGAACTAGCTTTTGTAGACCAGGCTGGCCTCGAACTCACAGAGATCTACCTGCCTCTACCTCCCCAGTGCTGGGATCAAAGGTGTGCACCACTATCTCCTGGCACTTAAATAATTTTTAAATTATTTTATTGGTATGGGTGTTTTGCCGGCATGTGTGTTTGTGCATCATTTTGCATGCGGTGCCCTAGGAAGCCAGAAAAGAATGTAGGGTCTCCTGAACTGGGGTTACAGACAGTTGTGAGCTGCCATATAGGTGCTGGGAATCGAACCTGGGTCCTCTGGAAGAACAGCCAGTGCCTCTAACTGCTGGGTCATCTCTCCAACCTTTGAAAGCAGAGGCTTCAGCTTGGGAACTAGCTTGGAATTATGCATGTGAGTCTGTCGGAAAGACTTTCTTCCCTCCTGTGGCTGGTATTTATGAAGTGTGAATCAGGCCAGCCTCCATTCAGGAGAGTGGCAAGACTCAGTTTCCCTCTGAGAAAAAGTGAATCTGAAATTCTCTGGAGCTTGTATGCTTTTACACGATTTTACTGTTTCTGGGTTTTTGGGTCTGGGCTCTTGGTACATTTTTATATCCAATTTTTAGTAGTTTAGAGAAAGAATGCCCATTCCCTTTGGGTAAAAAAACCCTATTCCTTTTTTAAGGTCTCTTTCTTTCTCTTTTTTAATAATGCATGTTTTACCCAATATATGTGTGTGTTTTACCCAATATATGGAGGTCAGAGAGGGATCATAGCCCCTGGAGCAGGCTGTGAGCCACTGTATGGATGCTGGGAACTGAATTTAGATTCTCGAGGAGAGCAACACTTCAAACTCTGTTTCTTGCCACCTCTTACCCCAAGGCCGTGAAGCTTTTTCATGGGCTCCCGATGTTTCTGCATCATTTACCTGTTGGCTCCACCTGCCCCCATTCCCCAGCTAGACCTCTCCCTCAGCCAGACGGGCCAATGTGGTGGAAATGTTGCTAAGTGTCTCAGTTCAACCTTATACTTCTAGCCCTCAGGAAGTTGAAACAAGAGCATGAGTTGAAGCTAACCTGGCTACATTGGGAGTTTCAGGCTAGCCCGAGATACAGTGTTTCAAAAAACAAACAAGCCGGGCTGTGGTGGCGCACGCCTTTAATCCCAGCACTCGGGAGGCAGAGGCAGGCGGATCTCTGTGAGTTCGAGACCAGCCTGGTCTACAAGAGCTAGTTCCAGGACAGGCTCCAAAACCACAGAGAAACCCTGTCTCGAAAAACCAACCAACCAACCAAACAAACAAACAAACAAAAAAATTTAAAAAGGGATGGTTCAGTCTTCCCATGCTTGTGCTGTAAACATAAGGACCTAAATTTGGAACCATGTCTATAATGAGCGCTGGGGGAGCAGTGGTAGTCGAGACAGGTGGATCCCTGGAGCTCACCGGTCAGCTCGCTAGCTGAAGGAATGGAGCGAGCTCCAGGTTCAATGGCAGACTCTGTCTCAAACAAATCGGATGAAGAAAATGATTCGGGATGACACTAAAGTCAACCTCTCGCTTCCACATGTGCATATGCATCACACACACACACACACACACACACACACACACACACACGTGCACGCACACACATACACACGTGCATGCACACACGCATACACACACACACCGCACACAAAGAAGATAAATCACTAGATGGTAAAGATACTGGGGCTCAGAGCTAGGAAGTGGGAGTCCAGTGAAGCGAGTAAAGGGGGGTGGGAGGGTTTGAGAGGAGCTGGGGATATACTCCATACTCCCCAAAGAGAAGGCATTATCTTTTGTCTCATTCTTGGGAGCATTATCATGGAGTCGTCCCTGTGTAGCAGGTAATGCTGAGCGCTTAAGAGAGCTCCCAGGAGGAAGGAGGTGGGATTGGGAAAACAAGAAGTCGATGATGATGGCCCTTGCCCAGAGCTGAGGAAGCCCTCGTACACACTGTTGAGTCCTTGGGGAACCTCTGCCAAGCCTAAAGAATGGGCTGCTGGTGAGGAGCAGGGGGCCAGGGAAGGCAGATGGCTCAATACCAAAAGCTGCCTCTCATCATTATGAAGTGTGGAGGAGGAACAACCTCCCTCTCAGAAATCTGCCAGGCTTTGCGCCAGAGGGAAGGATTTGAGCTCAGAATCTAACCATCATCAGGCCTGAGTATCCCCACCCCCTCCCATATGGGCTGAACCCAACACCCACTAATTCAATAAAGCGCACTCCCAGAGTTGACAGCCTCTCTCCAAGAGGGGCAGTTTGGGCTATGAGGGGTAGGAAAAGAGCAGTGGTATCTGGAAACAATTTATGGCGGTGGTGGCAGGGCATCGGGCTGTGTAACAGAAAAGAGTAGGGGTCACAATGGACAAAAGTGGAGTGAGGGACGGCAGGTAGATGAGAGACTGAAGGCCTGTGGCAGCCCAGAGTGCAGGTCTCTTTGGAAGGAGAGCCTGAGGGTTATGAATCAGGAGCCTGAGTTCTCCCTCCTTCCTGCTTTGGAAGCTTTGGCTACACACACTTGGCAGCTATTTTGTATAAATACTAGTCTCCAGTAGTATCCCTTGGGAAGGCACAAGAAACAGAATAAGAATGGGGGTGGGGTGCAGAAAGGGAGGAAAGCCATAGGCAGTACCTGTCTTAGAAGGATGTGATCTGGCCCTACTCCTCCAACCATCCTCTCCCTGTTTATAGCATGGTCCTATCAGTCTCCTTCTAAAGGTGCACAAGGCCATTTCTAGAGCCTTCATGGGCGCTTTCTCAAGATTCCTCCTGATTTTCATTCAAAAGGTAGCTTGGGCTAGGGAATACAGTTCAGTGGTAGAGAGCTTGCATAGTTGGACAAAAAGGAGGGTGGGACTAAAGAGAGTTGTTGGGGACTATAAATTGAATTTGAAGAAACAAGTTGAGATATCAGTCTCCCTGGGATCTAAAATTAGGAACCAAGAAAAAGAGGGTGATAGAACACTGGCTGTGGGCCTCCAAGTGTGCTTTACAGACGGGGTCACCCACAAGTGTGCTTTACAGATGGGGTCACCCACAGTACCATATCACATTTTGTTTTCCTAGGCCTTTTTTTTTTTTTTTTCTTCGAGACAGGGTTTCTCTGTAGCTTTGGAGCCTGTCCTGGCACTAGCTCTTGTAGACCAGGCTGGCCTCGAACTCACAGAGATCCGCCTGCCTCTGCCTCCCGAGTGCTGGGATTAAAGGCGTGCGCCACCACCGCCCGGCTTTCCTACGCCTTTTAAACAGTTTTTGAGTCATACAATAATGTTAACCTCTTTTCCGTTCGTCCGTCCTTCCCCCCCCCCCCCCCCTCTGAGACAGGGTTTCTCTTTGTAGCCCTGGCTGTCCTGGAGCTCACTCTGTAGACCAAGCTGGACTCAGACTCAAGAGATCTGCCTGCCTCTGCCTCCCAAGTGCTAGAATTAAAGGTGTGGGGCACCACTGCCTGGCTTCAGCTTTTTCCTTACTTTTCTTCATATATAAACAATATTCAGGATCAGGGGATTCTGGGAGCACTGTCAGATTTAGAGGTGAAATGGTGGTATGTGTGCTCCTAGTCACACCTCAGTGTCCCTTTTGGAACAGAAATGTGAAATGAGAACTATGGTGGCAACAGGGGCTTTGGAGAACAAAAACCGGGCTGGAGAGATGGCTCAGAGGTTAAGAGCATTGCCTGCTCTTCCAAAGGTCCTGAGTTCAATTCCCAGCAACCACATGGTGGCTCACAGTCATCTGTAAGGTAGTCTGGTGCCTTCTGGCCTTCAGGCATACACACAGACAGAATATTGTATACATAATAAATAAATAGCCGGGCGGTGGTGGTACACACCTTTAATCCCAGCACTTGGGAGGCAGAGGCAGGTGGGATCTCTGTGAGTTCGAGGCCAGCCTGGTCTACAAGAGCTAGTTCCAGGACAGGAACCAAAAAGCTACGGAGAAACCCTGTCTCGAAAAATAAAAATAAAAATAAATAAATAAATAGAACAAAAACCCAACAGAAGCCAGGTTAGAATACATAACACCCATGGGCCTACTTACTGGGGAATAACCAGAGTATCGGAATAATTGAAGGTATAGATAGATGGCTACAACATTGAGAGACAGAGGGTTTCTGCCCTGGGCACTGAGTCTCCTGGTACTAACTCCTCAGTTTTTTGGATAATCTCAGGGAAAAACCAACAGAACCAATTGATCCTTTTGCGTGTTTGGCCGGGGGTGGAGGTGGGGGGAGGGGAGGGTGGGGAGGGAGGGAGACGAGGGGAGGTGGTGTAGCTAAATCTAAAGGAACTACAATTCCCAGAAGGACTTGCCTCTTACTACGTTTCTATTGGTCGGTGCCTGTTACCACGGGCCAATAGTAAACGAGTTCTTTAAAAGTTGCCAAAATGGCGCTGCCTACGACGTAGAACTCGCTTTTCCGGTAGGCTTGAATTTGGGGAAATGGTGAATGAAAGAAGAGGGAGAATTACAGCGTCAGGGCTGAGGAAGGTAGAGGAATTGGGGAATGGGTACATATGGGAGTTGGGGTGGTAGTGGTGGGGGACACAGCGAAGGGCATAGTTAGGCAACCGGAGCGGGCTTAACCCCTTCCTATGCTCTTCAGGGCTTTGAGCCCCTTTGACACACCTTCTGTCCCAATTCAAGGAAAGATTGTTCAGAAGGGGAGAGGGTGACAGAATGCCACCTCCATTTCTACTCTTAGTTTTTCTGTCTTGCTTAAGTCTTCCCGAATTTCCCTTCTGTTTATCTCTCCCTTATTTTTTTCCTCAGAGCTCCATCTCCCTTCTGGCTCCCTTTTTAAACTCCCGCCTCGCCACCGGTCTCGCCTCCTTGGAGTGAAATCATGAAGGTGGTGAACCTGAAGCAAGCCATTTTGCAAGCCTGGAAAGAGCGATGGAGCGACTACCAGTGGGCAATCAACATGAAGAAATTCTTTCCAAGAGGAGCCACCTGGGACATCCTCAACCTAGCAGGTCTCCAGTGCAACGGGGAAGGACGGGTGGGAGGGGAGGCCCAGGAAAGATGTTACCACTCAGTCTTTCTTTAATTTCCCGTGCAGACGCGCTCCTGGAGCAGGCCATGATTGGACCGTCCCCAAATCCTCTCATCCTGTCCTACCTGAAGTACGCCATCAGTTCCCAGGTAAACCTTTCCATCCCCTGGCTTTTGGAGGTAAAACACCGGGAAAACAGTTTTCAATTTAGGCTTGCTTTCTTACAAAGTTAACCCTTCATTTTGTGATGAACATTGCATTTTTTTTTTGCTCTTATCGTATACATTTACAATTAAAGCTTTTCAGATTTATATAATTATGGGGACGGGCATGTGGAAGTAAGAAGACAATTCTGTGGCGTCGAATCTGTTCTTCCCACCTTCATGTAGATTCTCTGGGGATTTGAACTCATGTCAGCAGGGTTGCATGCCACGAACCTGTACCTGCCGAACCTTCTTAGCAGCCCCTTTGTTTCTATTTTTGAAACAGTGTCTTATGTAGCCCAGGTTGGACTTAAATTCCTGATTTTTCTGCTACTACTTCCCATAGTTTGGGAGTGGGTGGTTGCTGATAAACCAACCTGGGATCCAGACGTACTAGGCAAGCATTCCATATTTGAGTTGTAGCCCTACCCCAGTATTTCAGACAATAGCAGGCCCTGGGGATTTGGTCCTAGCACACAGGGAATGTAGAAAGTGATGCAGGCTTGCTAATCATTGATAGGATGGATTTGTGGTATGGTTAGGACAGAATATGGAAATGATGGAAGGAGGGCTTGGACACGATCCCTGCTCCTGTCTGAGCAGCCAGAGAAGGTGTCCTAGAGGAAGTGTTTTTTTTTTTTAAAGATTATTCATTTTATTACTTAATGCGTGTGGGTGTTTTTCCTACAAGTGTGTCATGTTCAGGCAGTGCCTGTGGAAGGCAGAGAAGGGTGTTGGGGTCCCTGGGACTGGAGTTACAGACAGTTGTGAGCTGCCATGTAGGTGCTGAGAATCAAACCCAGGTTCCTCTGGGAGAGCAAGTGCTCTTAACCTCTGAGCCACCTCTTCAGCCCCTAGGAAGTGATGTTTAAACAGAGGTCTTGGTAGTGAGTTGGAGTTAGCCACACAGATTAGTGAGGCAGAGGGGAGAAGTAGACACAGTCTGGGAGAGAGAAATCACAAGACATTCATTACTGAAAGTAAGGCTGGAAATAGAGTTCATGGGTAAAGCATTTGCCTAGCATGTACAAGGCCCTGGGTTTTCTTCCCGGTGCCACAGAACTGAAGGTCATGTGGCATATCTGCACCAGAGCTGGGCTTGGCACAGATGTTCTGTTTAGGTGTATCGTACACATACTTGATGTCATAGGGATTAAAACAGAAATGTAAGGCATATTGTCCAGAGGTGTGGATGTACCTGAGTTAGGAGAGTGCTTGCCCAGCATGAACAAGGTCCTGGGTTTTTTGTTTTTTTGAGACAGGGTCTCTCCACATAGCCCTGGCTGGCCTTGAATGCATAGAAATTGCCTCTGCCTCAAATTCTGAGATTGAAGGTGGGAACCAAGGTCCTGGCACTGTGTGTGTGAGCGTTATCCCAGCAGGAAGCAGGTCAGAAATTCAAGGTTATCTGTGGATACCTAATGAATTTAAGGTCAACCTCACAGAGAGAGGTATATGTTTTTTATTTGTTTTGCTTGTTTTTTGAGACTTGGTTTCTCTGTGGCTTTGGAGCCTGTCCTTTGTAGACCAGGTTGGCCTCTAACTCAGAGAGATCCGCCTGCCTCTGCCTCCCCAGTGCTGGGACTAAAGGCATGCGCCACCACTGCCTGGTTTGAGAGGTGTAAATTTTAAAATAACAGTAAAAGGCCAGACATACCTTCAATCCCAGCACCCAGGAAACAGAAAAGGTGAACTCTGTGTGAGTCTGAGGCCAGCCTGCTCTACATAGTAAATTCTAGAACAGCCAGGGCTACATGGAGAAATTGTCTCAAACAACAATAACAAACAAACAAACAAAAAAACCTCGAAGCAAAACAAAATGAAAAAATAGTAACAATGAAAATAACTGTATTTTCCAAACTAGTGAGGAAATTGACATCATTTTAGTTTGCCAATCTATAATGTCTTATAGTCTTGGTAGTGAGTTGGAGTTAGCCACACAGATTAGTGAGGCAGAGGGGAGAAGTAGACACAGTCTAGGATAGAGAAATCACATTTAATATTACTAAATTCTCTCACGAGCTTCTTCATTCAGTGCCTGCAATGAGGCTGCCTGTCTTGACATATAGTAAAAGTCTGATTTCACATATCAAACATTTGATTTGAAAAGGAATAATTTTTTTAGTGGTTTTTCAAGATAGGGTTTCTCTGTTTTGCTCTGGCTGTGCAGGAACTCATTCTGTAGACCAGGCTGGCCTTGAACTCAGAAATCTTCCAGGCCAGCCTCTACCTCTGCCTCTTCAGTGCTGGGTTTAAGGGCGTGTGCCACCAATGCCCTGCAAGGAAGAATTATTTTAAAAATAGATTTAACTTTTCTTTATTAGCATTGTTTGTGTGTAGCTGTGTACATGTGGGCATACATGCCGTCGTGCCCGTGTTGCAGTCAGAAGTCATGGGTTGACTTTTTTTTCCTTTCCACCATGAATTCTGGGGCTGGAGTTCAGGTTGTGTTATCGGGCATGCGCCACAAACACAATCTCCAAACCGTTCTGCCAGCATGCAGAAGAGGTATTTTTTAGTAAGCTTTCAGAGATGGATGTTCTTTGTTACTTTTTTTTTTCTTGATACAAGGTCTCTCCATCAAGCTCTGGCTGTCCTGAAACTCACTCTGTAGCCAGGCTGGCCTCAAATCAGAGACCTACCTATCTCTGCTTTCCAAGTGCTGGGACTAAAGGCGAACACCACCATGCCTAATTTGTTCTTTGTTTCTATACTAAACAGGTACTATGAGCACCATTATTGATGACTTTGTACAGTTACATCAATCCTTTGGTCTCTTGCACTTTTATTCCTAGTGCTGGGGATCCAGTCTAGGAACTCAGATGTACTAGGTGAGTGCTCTACCACCTGGATACACCTCAATGGCCCTTTTGTACTTTGAATGGATTTGTACTTTGAATGGATTTTTTTACCAAGGCATAATTGTTTGTTTTGAGACACTCTCCCCGTGTAGTCCAGGTTGGCCTCAGCCCTCCGGATGCTGGATTAAAGTTGTGCTGCAGCTTTGGAGCATTGCACACAATGTTCGCAGCATCATGAAATGGTCCTTTTGGAACTGTAGCTGAGGTACACAGATAATCTAGTTCTTGCCACATTTAACTATACTATATCTTTACGCATCATCAACTCTCTGGGACACTCTACTGCACAGCTATGAGAAAATGTGAGCAAGGATGTAAATTATACCTTAGTAATATTTTTAAATTCTTTGACAGCTGGGTCCTGGTGGTGATGCAAATCTTTAATCTCAGCTCTCAGGAGGCAGAGGCAGGCCAATCTCTAAGATCTAAGAGTTCAAGGCCAGCCTGGTCTACCGAGTGAGTTCCAACACAGATACACAGAAAAACATTGTCTCAAAAAACCAAAAAAAAAAAAAAATTCTTCTACTTTTATTTTGTGTGTGTGTGTGTGTGTGCGCGCGTGTGTGTGTGCCTGCACCATCACATACACATGGAAGTCAGAGGACAGCTTTTGGGAGTTGATTATCTCCTTCAACCAGTGGTCTTAGGTATCAAACTCGAGTGTCAGGCTTGGCAGCAGCAGCTGCCCTTATCTGCTGAATCATCTGCTCTGCCTTGTTTAACCACAGCTAGGGCTTCCAGTCCCTCTAAAATGGTGTTGGGAACTCTAAGGGTTCCTTGAATCATACCTTGAGTTCTGCTGGCTAGGACTTCAAGGAAAGTGGTGTATTTCAATTTGTTTGTTTTGAGACAGGATCTCACTCTTTTTAGTTCAGCCTGGCATTATACTCATGGCAATCCTTCTGCCTTAGCCTCCCAAACGTGGGGATCACATTTGTGAATCACCGTGACTCCGGTAGAAAAGTGTATTCGAGAAGTAGAGGTCAGGTAATACGGACCCCATGGCCATGTGAGGAGTGTGGACTTTATCCCACAGTGGTGAGTCGTCACCGAGGGAGTTTTAGAACGAGAATAGGGTTTTAAGGTTTTTATTGGCAGAGAGTGCCCAGTGGATAAAGAAGTATGAGAACTGGAGTTCAGATCCCCAGAACCCAAGGAAATGCTGGGTGAGCATGGCAGCCTGCCTGTAATTCCAGCGCTTGGAGGGCAGAACGGCCATGTCCTGAGCTAATAATAGGCCCGCTAGTTGAACCTTATCAGTGAGTATGGGTTCAGTTGGACGACCTGCATCAAGGAGTCAGGTGATGAGCTGTCGCTGGACCTCAGCCTCAGGCCTCCACATGCATGTGCACATACATGCCTGGATAGCAGCACACATAGGAACACACATGCATATGCACACACACCATGCACACACGAGGAAAACAATTTTGTATGTGTGTTATATAATGTTCCCTGCTTACTATAATTTAAGTTGCTTATAATTTGTTTGTACCATGGTAATCATTGGACCATGAAACACCCTTTTACACATTTACCTGCATATCTGGGAAAATATCTCTAGGATAAATACTTAAAAGTGTAACTTCTGGCTTGGTAATGTTGGCATGTACTTTTAATCCCGGCATTCTTTAGATGCCGGGATTAAATAGAGACGGGTATCTTTGAGTTTGAGGCCAGCCTAGTTTACATGATGAGTTCTAGGACCGCTAATGTTATTATACAGAGAAACCCCGTCTCAAAAAAACCACAAACAAAAAAAAAATTCTATCACTTTTTTGTTTTGATTTTTGAGACAGGGTTTCTCTTTGTAGCAGCTCTGGCTGTCCTGGAACTCGCTTTTCAGACCAGGTGACCTCAAACTCAATTGAGATGGTCCTGCCTCTACCTCCCAAGTGCTGAGATTAAAGGTGTATACCACCGCTACCCAGAAAATTGAAAAATTTTCTAGCACTTGCTTTGTTTTTATGGGGGGGCGGGTGCAGAGTCTCAGAACGTGGTGACCTAAGCTGCCTGGAACTTGCAGTGGTTTTCTTGCTTCATCCTCCAACTGCTGGGATTATAGGTGTGAGCTACTACACCTAACTTCTGCATTGTTTACTTATTTATTTTTGTGGTGGTTTATTTGGTTTTGTTTTTGGGGACACTCTCACGGAGCTGGGCCTGCTTTAGCCTCCCAAGTCCTGGGATTAAAGCATGCACCACCGCACCCAGCTCATTTCTGCCAACACTTGACTTTATTTTCTGTATTTCTTTTTATAAATCATTTAGGTTTATTTATTTTCTCAAGTAGAAGAGCAGGTGTTCATTCACCTTTATTGAATAGACCAGCCTTTGTCATGGCTTCGCTTATAGACAAGGCCTGATATATTTGTCCTTTCTTTTTTTTTTTTAATTTATTAAAGATTTCTGTCTCTTCCCCAACTCCGCCTCCCCTTTCCCTCCCCCTCCCCCAATCAAGTCCCCCCCCTCATCAGCCCAAAGAGCAATCAGGGTTGTCTGCCCTGTGGGAAGTCCAAGGACCACCCTCCTCCATCCAGGTCTCGTAAGGTGAGCATCCAGACTGCCTAGGCTCCCACAAAGCCAATACGTGCAATAGGATCAAAAACCCATTGCCATTGTTCTTGATGTCTCAGTAGTCCTCATTGTCCACTATGTTCAGTGAGACCTGTTTTAACCCAGGCTTTTTCAGACCCAGGTCAGCTGGCCTTGGTGAGTTCCCGATAGATCTTCTCCATTGTCTCAGTGTGTGGGTGCTCCCCTCGCGGTCCTGAGTTCCTTGCTTTTGTTCGCTCTCCTTCTGCTCCTGATTTGGACCTTGAGATTTGAGTCCAGTGCTCCAATGTGGGTCTCTGTCTTCTTTCATCGCCTGATGGAGGTTAATATTCAGGAGGATGCCTATATGTTTTTCTTTGGGTTCTCCTTCTTATTTAGCTTCTCTAAGAACCCGAATTATAGGCTCAATGTCCTTTATTTATGGCTAGAAACAAATATGAGTGAGTACATCCCATGTTCCTCTTTTTGGGTCTGGCTTACCTCACTCAGGATAGTGTTTTCTATTTCCATCCATTTGCCTGCAAACTTCAAGAAGTCCTTGTTTTTTACTGCTGAGTAGTACTCTAATATGTATATATTCCATACTTTCTTCATCCATTCTTCAATTGAAGGGCATCTAGGTTGTTTCCAGGTTCTGGCTATTACAAACAATGCTGCTATGAACATAGTAGAGCATATATTTTTGTTGTATGATAAGGCCTCTCTTGGGTATATTCCCAAGAGTGGTATTGCTGGGTCCAGGGGTAGGTTGATCCCGAATTTTCTGAGAAACCTCCACACTGCTTTCCAGAGTGGTTGCACAAGTTTGCATTCCCACCAGCAATGGATGAGTGTACCCCTTTCTCCACAACCTCTCCAGCAAAGGTTATCATTGGTGTTTTTGATTTTAGCCATTCTGACAGGTGTAAGATGGTATCTTAAAGTTGTCTTGATTTGCATTTCCCTGATCGCTAAGGAAGTTGAGCATGACCTTAGGTATCTTTTGGCCATTTGAACTTCATCTGTTGAGAGATCTCTGTTCACCTCAGTGCCCCATTTTATAATTGGGTTGATTAGCCTTTTACGGTCTAGTTTCTTGAGTTCTTTATATATTTTGGAGATCAGACCTTTGTCAGTTGCGGGGTTGGTGAAGATTTTCTCCCAGTCAGTGGGTTGCCTTTCTGTCTTAGCGACAGTGTCCTTTGCTTTACAGAAGCTTCTCAGTCTCAGGAGGTCCCATTTATTCAATGCGGCCCTTACTGTCTGTGCTGCTGAGGTTATACGTAGGAAGTGATCTGTGCCTACTTGTTGTAGAGTACTTCCCACTTTCTCTTCTATCAGGTTCAGTGTGTTCAGACTGATATTGAGGTCTTTAATCCACTTGGACTTGAGTTTTGTGCATGGTGACAGACATGGATCTATTTTCATTCTTCTACAGATTGATATCCAGTTTTGCCAGCACAATTTGTTGAAGATGTTCTCTTTTTTTTCCCACTGTATACTTTTAGCTCCTTTATCGAAAATCAGGTGCTCATAGGTTTGTGGATTAAAGTCAGGGTCTTCTATATGGTTCCATTGGTCGACTTCTCTGTTTTTATGCCAATACCAAGCTGTTTTCAATACTGTAGCTCTGTAATAGAGTTTGAAGTCAGGGATGGTAATGCCTCCAGACGTTCCTTTATTGTATAAGATTGTTTTGGCTATCCTGGGTTTTTTGTTTTTCCATATAAAGTTGATTATTGTCTTCTCCAGATCTGTGAAGAATTTTGATGGCATTTTGATGGGGATTGCATTGAATCTATATATTGCTCTTGGCAGAATTGCCATTTTTACTATGTTGATCCTCCCAATCCAAGAGCAAGGGAGATCCTTCCATTTTCTGGTGTCCTCTTCTATTTCTCTCTTCAAAGTCTTAAAGTTCTTGTCAAATAGATCTTTCACTTCCTTGGTCAGGGTTACCCCAAGATATTTTATGCTCTTTGTGGCTATCATGAAAGGTGATGCTTCTCTGATTTCCCTCTCTGTTTCTTTATCCTTAGTGTATAGGAAGGCAACTGATTTTTTGGAGTTGACTTTTTTTTTTTTAAAGATGTATTTATTTATTAGGAATACAGTGTTCTGTCAACATGAATGTGTAAGGCCAGAAGAGGGCACCAGATCTCATTACAGATGGTTGTGAGCCACCATGTGGTTGCTGGGAATTGAACTCAGGTCCTCTGGAAGAACAGCCAAGTGCTCTTAACCACTGAGCCATCTCTCCAGCCCTATTTGTCCTTTCTTGCACTGTTTGTTGTTTATCTTGTTTGTTATGCTGGGGATCAAACAGAGCATGTTAGCAAAGTGCTCTGTTCCTGACCCTGCTGTTGTGATTACTGTGGTTTGTTCTGCTCTTTCTTTTGTTTGTTTGTTTGGTTTGTTTTTTTGTTTGTTTGTTTGGTTTTTTATTTTTTATTTTTTTTATTTATTTTTTTTTTGACAGGGTTTCTCTGTGTAGTTGTGGCTATCCTGGAACTCATTCTGTAGACCAGCCTGGCCTCAGACTCACAGAGACCTCTTTGCCTGTGCCTCCTGAGTGCTGAGATTAAAGGTGTGTGCCACCACTGTCCAGCTTTTTCTGTTTTTGTTTTGTTCTTTTTTTTTTTAGACTGGTTGAATGTGGCCCAGGCCTTGAACTTACCGTGTCATCCTCAACCTAAGTGCCAGGATTTCAGGCATGAGCCTCTTTGCTCAGTTTCTGCTGCCAGACCTGGTGACTTGAGGGGAGTGAGGGACATTTGATAGCTTATAGTGTCATGAAGAGAAAGAACCAGAGTGGTGTGGTTGTGAGGGTAGCGGATGATTCCAGCCTTGTTACGTTCACGGAGCCCATTCGGACTGTCTGAGGAGACCGTCAGAAGGAGGCAGATTTATGCCTAGAAATTAGGAGTCTAGATGTGAGCTGTTGGTTTAGAAACGTGTGGTCACTTTCTGTTGTGACGGATTCTGGAGATAAGCCACCAAAGGAAAGAAGGGTTTGTTTGGGCTACGACTGGCCAGCTTTGTCATTTCTACACAGTGATGAGGCCGAATAGCAGCTAGAAGGGTGCCCAGGGATTGCTCACATCTTGGTAGCTAGGAAGAGGCTGGGGACAAGGACAGCCTCTCAGAAATGTGCCTCTCTTCCTCCAGCTAGGCCCCGCCTCAGAAGTGTCCACTCCCTTCCAGTCGTGCCGTGCCGTCAGTTTACGAGTCCACGTATGGATTAATCTGCTAGCGGGGAGCCAGCCTGTCAGCATAGTCATCTGTGGGGACAGATCCTAGCCAGTGGTCAGACTTGGATAGTAATGGAGGATGCAGTCATGATGGCATTGCTCAGGGAATGTGGGCAAGAGAAGTGGTCCATAACAAATTCCTGAGCACCTAATCATCTGTCAAGAGCACATGTAAGAAATAATCCGAAGAGAGTAGAGAAAAACCATAAAGATACATTTAGTGTGCTAAGAAAAGAAAGGTTGAAAGTCAGGTGTCACCTGCTGCCAGGAAGCTGGGCTCCATCAAAAGTGAGCCCGTGGGTTTAATAGCAAGAGTTTGTTGATGGCTGTATGTAAAGATTCATACAGGGGTCAGGACAGAAGTGATTACAGTGTGAAGAGCAAGCGGAGGGTGCGGAGGTAGAGACAGTAGCGAACTCCGTGTCTGGAGAGAACAGAGAAGGTAGTTAAATGGGAATGTGGAGTCTGTGGGAAGCTCTCTCTGAAATAGAAGACTCTTAGGATGTATAATGACGTATAACTGACGAGAATGGCAAGCTGGAGAAAGACTGCAGAGAATGTACGTGGCCTGTCAAGTGCTGTGCAAAATTAGTAATGTATTCTTCCTTCGGAGTTAAGAGGCTCTTTGGTCCGTGCTGAGCCGGGAGAGGGCACTTAGGAGTGGTTGGGGATGTTGAATTTGAAGAAGAGCTAGAGGATTAGACAGCTGCAAGGTCACCCTGGGCTAGCCACACGTGCAGACACCAGCCTCTAGCCTCGAGGACTTGTGTCAGCTTCGAGCATGTAGTTGGTAGAATTGTTAAGTCTGGAACGGACTTATGTGCTCCTAGGAGAAGCAGGTCACCGTGTGGTAAGTGCTTTCAGGTGTGTCCAGAGCAGCCCTAAACTGATAAACTTGGAAGAAATATACAGAATTCACCATCAGAATTAATGAAGGCCATTAATTCGTTTTGACTAACGCCCTTGCTAAGAGCACACATACACAGTTGGGAGTTTCTCTCCTTGGTGTGGGGTCGATTTTTAAGTTGCACCATCCAGCTCCCCCTACAGGTCGGCATCTAGCAAGACTCAGTTCTTCTCCAAGCTTTCACTATGGGGACCTGGTTATAAATAAACAAACACCAGCCTGGAAGGGCACGGTCATTCTGCCCAGGCAGGCTCCCAACCATCTGATCACTGTCAGACGCGGGCTTCAGCGTCACAGTGTATCCTGCTGTCCTATGGCTCGGAATGTTAATTGTCTGTATTTTGTTCCTGTTCATCCATGAGTTCTGACTTAAAATGTCTGACCCAGTCTGCCCAGGTGACTTGCCTGCACTCTGCAAGCGCATGGTTGTTGTTCCTTGCACTGCTAAGGACTGAACCCAGGGCCTCTTCTGGGCTAGCTCTCAACCACGGAGCTACTTACAGTCCATCCTGCTGAGCTAAGAGTTTAAATTCACTCAGAACAAATTATTTCTTTCAAACTGATTGTCTATGGTGACGAATATATTTTACTAACAAATATGTTGCAAGGTAAAAAATTTTCAGACTGCATCTCCTTGATATCATTCAGTTACCTGAAGCAATGAAAACTTTCTGAGGCCAAGGCCCTAGGCCTGCTGCTAGGGAAACAGAGGAATTTAATTTATTATATCTGTCCGCAGCGAATTTACTGTCTAGGCAGAATTTGTAAAAATGAATCTTGGAAGTACCAGTTAAATGAGATCTCATGATGAAATAACTTTGAAGGCTGTTGCTTGTGCACCTCAGGGAAGGGGCATATGTATGCCAGGGCGCATGTGTGGAGGGCAGAGGACAAACCGGTAGGAGTCAGTTCTTCCAGCTTTTGGGTCCTGGGGGTTGAACTCAAATCATTAAGTTTGGCAGCAAGAGTCTTTACCCACTGAGTCGTCTCTCATTGTTTATAAATACATTATGGTTTTGAGAAGTCTCACAATGGGGATGTATGTATTTATGCATTTTGTTTGTTTCTTGAGACAGGGTTTCTCTGTGTAACCCTGCCTGTCCTGGAACTCACTGTTGTAGACCAGGCTGGCCTCGAACTCACAGAGTTCTGCCTCCCAAGTGCTGGGACTAAAGGCGTGCACTACCACACCCAGCCATATGTTTTTAATTCAGGTTTCTAAAATTTTATCACACGTAACGTGTGTGTGTGCATGTGAAAAAAATCATTCTCTGCCTTTTTCTTTATTTTTGTGCTTTTCAGTGCTGGGCGTGGCAGCTAGGACCTTCAGCTTCAGTCTGAGTCCATGCTCTCACCACTGAGCATATCACCAAACTCTGTGATGCTTCTTCATGTCTAGAAGAAGCTTTGGAGCAAACTGGCCCAATATGATTTCCCCAGTAAAGAAAGTGCTCTTTTTGTGCTGAATGACGCTGTAGCCACCAGCGCTTGAATTGAGAATAGTATGCCTAAGGAATTGAAATTCATTTGTGGGCCAGAAAGACGGCTCAGAAGTTAAAAACACTGGCCACAGGCCAGGCATGGTGGCGCATGCTTTCAATCCCAGTACTTGGGAGGCAGAGGCAGATCTCTGTGAGTTTGAGACTAGCCTGGTCTGGTCTACATCGTGAATTTTAGGACAGCCAAGGCTACACAGAAAACCCTGTCTTAAAAAAAAAAAAAGAAAGAAAGAAAGAAAGAAAGAAAAGAAAAGGAAGAAAGCTGGCCACTTCTTCCAGTTCTAGGGGATCCCATCCTCCTTCTGATTTACAGGGCAGTGCATGGGTGTGACACAAATGTACATGCAGGATAAACACCCTTACACATCAAATACAAGTTTAAAAATAAGTTTAAAAAAATAAATGTTTGTTTGTTTTGCAGTATTGTGATGAAACCAAGCCCTTGAACATGTTAGGCAAGTACTCCCTCATTGACCTACATCCCCAGCACCAGGAACCAACATTTTAAATTATTTTGGTTTTGGTTTTTAAGCCTGGCTCTTACTATGTAGTCCAGACTGACTTAGTATTTACTATGTAGCCCAGGCTGGCTCTGGCCTATACAGCAGTCCCGAGTGCTGGCTTTGCGGGTGTCTGCCATCTTAATTACCTTTTGTTAGTATAGCTTTGGCAGCAGCTTCAGGAAGTGACTAATTTAGGGGTGTGTTTTGATTTATTCATTCTGTAAACATCAGGATTATGGTAGTCGTTGAATAGAGTGATCCCCTGATCGAGTGAAGGTTGTGTAGGACATGTTTGCCACTCCTCCTTGCCCCAATAAGATCACACATGCCCTTTATTGTTGGCTCAGGGTTTTGCTATGATGTTCAGACTGACCTCAAGTTTAGGTCTTAGCTTCCCACATAACTGGAACTATGGGGCTATCACTGTGTCCTTCAAGGTCACTGGTGCAGGAGCTTGAACTCTGGGTCTTGCTCACCTAGGCAAGTACTCCAGGCACTTTCTTGTTCAGCTGCAACCTCTGTCTTCTCTACAGAAGTAGTAGTTAGTGCAGAAGCTCAGGACTAGTACACGTACGTGCGCACCACCTCTGCTTCTGACTGAATTTAGGGCACACGCTAGGCCGGCACTGACCACCAAGTGAATCTTCAGTTCAGCAGATTCTCACTTGTCAGCCCTGCCTAGCTGGCATGAAGCTGAGTTTGGGCCCCTCCCCCTACACAAAAAGGTTATAGAAATAAAGCAACATTGCCTTCACTCTCGGTGGCTCTTCTGCCTACTAGTGGCCAACTAAACCTTGCTTCTTTTTGGCAAGGAACAGCATCAGAAGGCAAAACAGAGTACCTTTGAGTCCTTGAAAGTCCTGTTATGTGGATGCCATTTTCAGTGAGTTTGATAGAAACAGGAACAAAGACAACAGATAGCATAATTGTGTGTCTCTTCGTGAGCTGAGGAAGCCTCTAGAAGGGACTGGCGATTCAGAGCTGTGGCATTTCATTTATGCATGAGTTTGCCCCTCCAGTGGACGCCTGTCTGACTGCCTTGTCTCCCTCCAGATGGTCTCCTACTCCTCTGTACTCACAGCTATCAGTAAGGTAATGACCACGCCACCGAGGGGGTCCTGGGAATTGGGAACTCACTTCCACATGGAGAGGATGCTAGTCTGCAGCCCTTGGCTGGAGGGAGGGGAAGTAGGCCTGTGCACACACTTGCTGCTTGTGAGACTTGGGGTTGACTAGGCAATGTTGTAGCTTTTCCCTTGTTCTTTCCCCAGTTTGATGACTTTTCCCGGGACCTGTGTGTCCAGGCTTTGCTGGATATCATGGACATGTTTTGTGACCGACTCAGGTAAGAGATGGGGAAGCTTAGAACATTTCATTGTTCTTTCAGTACTGAGGAAAAGCCCATAGTCTAGGAGACAGGTTGAGAACAGCTGTGAGTTCCCATGTTTCTTCTCCGCACCTGCCCACCCCAGCTTCTCTACCCATTCCTCACTTCTCTGTTAGGAAGAGCAGGTTTAAAATCTTGTCTAGTGGAAGCTGGCTGGACTAGGTGGCTTACGCTGGATCCTGCCAACTTTCCAACTCTGTCCCCTTGTAGGGGAGTGCCAGAGACTCTGGGGAACATTGGTGTGGGTTGGATTTCAGCTTTTGGAATAGATACAAATTTTCATCCTTTTCTGGGTAGTTGCCACGGCAAAGCAGAGGAATGCATCGGGTTGTGCCGAGCGCTTCTTAGCGCCCTCCACTGGCTGCTGCGTTGTACAGCCGCTTCTGCAGAGCGGCTCCAGGAGGGACTGGAGGCTACCACTCCAGCCACTGGGGAAAAGCAGCTAGCCTTGTGCCTGCAGTGCCTGGAAAAGACCCTCAGCAGCACCAAGAACCGAGCTCTGCTACACATCGCCAAACTAGAGGAGGCCTGTATGTCCCCTGACCCCCCTGCACCCTGCCTGCTGCTACTTCTATGGCTGGTCCTTTGAGAGGGGAGAGGCAGGATGCCATCCCACTTCTTTCTAGAAGGATCCGAAATCATCCCACTTCCTTTTTTCTCTCCCCATAAGCATTGCATACATCCCAGGGACTTGGGCAGGGTGGCACCCGAGCCAATCAACCAACAGGTATTTACTGAGCATTCTTGTGTGCCCAGCACTGTGCCAGATGCTGGAGGTGGGGGAGGGAGGGCTGCCAAAGGAGCATGTGGCAGGGTCCCTGCCCTCAGCAAGCTTACACACTGGTGGGGAGTAAGGCTCGAATGCCATGCACCTGGAGGACATTCAAGGACAAGACAGGCGTGTCGTCTGCTCTTGTCTATCTCCATGTTTCTCATCTAGAAGCAGATGACGCAGGTGTGACCTGGAACTCAGGTTAAGCTCAGTGCCTGTCTGTCAGGACTGTTACCTCTTAACTCTTAGTTCCAGAGCCTGAGAACAGGCAGATCGAGGGAAGGATTTCAGCAACTGAGGCCTGAGGCCACAGTCTTGCTTGAGCCCCAGTGGCTAAGGCCACCTAAGGGCCTCCTGTTTTCCACTGACATGGATGCTACAGTGGGTGACACCATGTCTTCAGGGCTCAGTTGGAGAGCTTGTCAGGGGATTAGTCTCTATTTACCTCTCAATCGCTTCCCCTGGGAAAAGTCCACAGAAGAGTGATCACTGTGTCAGAATGGGCTGCACTGACAGTTTTTCTTCGTCTGTTTCTTGTTAGTGTTGGCAGTGCCTTGCCTTCTTGAGCACTTGATAAATGTTTATTGGTAGAAAAGTAGATGAATACTTAATGGACCTCAGGTCTTGGTTGTCCTTTTCTTACCTCTGTGCTACATGGAGGTTAATTGGCTAGCTGGTGCCATCATTCATCATCTGACCTTTGGAGCTGTAACCAGGATAAGTGACTAGCAATTAGACGCCGAGTGTGGGCACTTAGGAGCGAGGCCAGTGGGCTAGACCAGTTGGGCACACTGTTAAGAGAGCAGATACCCATGTTGGCAAGGTGTTTAGAGCTAGCTTCCCTAGAACAGACCTGATTGCTGCTATGAGACTGGCCTTCCAGGGTGGCCTCTGTCCTTGCCTGGCCGCTGGACTCTACCCCACCCCATTGCCGTGTGTCTCCGTGTGGATAGTCTCTGGAAGTCAGGCCCTTGCTATGGTTTCTAGAGTGCTCTGTCCCATGTTGCCTGTCCCCTTGTAGAAACAGTGCATGTTGCCCTCAGGACCCTGCCTCCACATCCTCCTCAGAGAAAGCCTGCTGTGTGGTTTCATGGGCCCAGGGTGGAGGAGTCTGGGGCCATTCCCGACTTCTCCTTCCCATCATGTTCTACCTTGCTCCTTCCCTGCCAGCCTCCTGGACTGCCGTTGAGCATTGCCTTTTGAAGCTCGGGGAGATCCTGGCCAATCTCAGCAACCCCCAGCTCCGGAGCCAGGCCGAGCAGTGTGGCACTCTTATCAGGAGGTTAGGCTTCTGAGGGCAATGGGAAGGTGGGGTACGTGGTCTCTTCAGTCCCTAAGCTGCCCCTGTGTCTCTGTCTCCTCAGTATCCCCACCATGTTGTCCGTGCACTCAGAGCAGCTGCACAAGACTGGCTTCCCCACCATCCACGCGCTGATCTTGCTTGAGGGCACGATGAACCTGACTGGGGAGATGCAGCCCCTGGTGGAGCAGCTGATGATGGTGAAGCGCATGCAGGTGGGTGTGGCCTTTTAGGGCAGGAGGGAAGAGCCTGGTACTAGAGAGGAATTCATTTCCTCTTGATTCCTTAGTGGAACAGATGCTAGTCATGCATTGTTGTCATCTGACCTCAGATCGGTTCTGAGCACTGGCGCTGGAACCCTGCTGTGTAGTCAGAGACCCAGTCAGCCCCTAGAGCCTGTGGAAGGGAGCCGGGATCTGGGCAACCGCTCACACCTCCTTTGTGGTCTCTCTCCACAGCATATCCCCACCCCTCTTTTTGTCTTGGAAATCTGGAAAGCCTGCTTTGTGGGACTCATTGAGTCCCCTGAGGGTACGCAGGAGCTGAAGTGGACAGCGTTCACCTATCTCAAGGTACTTGGTGACATGGGAACAGCAAAGAGAAACAGCAGCATGCTGGACCTTTGCCCTGGTGTCCCCTTCTGGCATTTAGTCCAACTTGCTGAGTCTCCAGCGCAGACCCCAACTGACCGTTTTCTCTGTGTCTCGGCTGGTTTAGCTCCCAGGGGCTCTGCTGTTTGCCCAGCTCATCCTAAATCAGATTGGTTCAGGGCAGCTAGGAGAGCCAGGACAGCGGCCCTGACCCCCACAGTTCTTCCCTTGTTGAGGTGGCAGAAATGGGAGACCCCATGTCCTGTAGGCCAGGTGGCGGCAAGTGCTTGAGTACCCATGGGCGCTGTCAGCTGTAGCGCTGCTACTCCAGTGCCCACAGAGGGGAGTGGGGCGTGTCCTGTGGTGCGAGGCAGAGAAAGGACATTGATCTTCCTTCTTTCCTCCTTCATGTCCTAGATTCCACAGGTTTTGGTGAAAGTGAAGAAATATCTTCATGGGGAAAAGGTGAGTTAGAGAATAAGGTGAGGGTACGGGAGCAGCTAAGGATGGACATTTGTGGGTGGGTCTCTCAGGCTGCAGCTGAGTGATAGTGTGTTATGCCCAGAGGAAAGCTGTGTGTGGCCTGTGAGCATCAGTGTTCTTCCTTGCACATGCCCTAGACCCTGTGGTGGCTGAGGTTGCCTGCCTTCCACCCCATTGGCCAGGGTAACCACGTGGAGAGTGGTGCCTCCACCATCTCCCCACCAGGTTCCTAGGGGCTGGTGGGGGTCTCAGCCTGCTTCCTCGCTTGCTGAGCAAGGTGTTGATGTGAGTCTGCACTCGGGCTAGGCTGGGCGGGGGCTGGAGGACACAGAACCCAGGAGGGAGTTTCTGAATCTTTGTAGGACTTCACTGAGGATGTCAACTCTGCTTTCGAGTTCCTGCTGAAACTCACACCCTTGTTGGACAAAGCTGACCAGCGCTGCAAGTATGAGCCCCTGTTCACCTGCTTTGCTGGAAGGTGTTCCAGGTCCTTCCCTGCTCTGTGTAGATGAGCTGCAGGAAGCTCTGTCTTCCTGCTGGACCCTTTTGGCAGGGGTGGGAGGCAGCAGGCTCATAGGTACTAAGCACCGAGAGCCTTTCTACCTTTGGGTGTTTGAGTTTTCCTCACCATGAAGGGGTGGGGAGACTGTGTAGACCTTGTACCCCTTGGCTCATTTCTTCCTTTGGCTTTCCCCACAGTTGTGACTGCACAAACTTCCTGCTCCAAGAGTGTAACAAACAGGGGCTTCTGTCCGAAGTCAACTTTGCCATCCTTGTGGGCAAGCGGTATGTTGTGAGCCCCTTGGGCTGCCTGGGGCCCCTTGATCTCCCTCTCTCTTGCCAGACTGGTTTCTGGTGCCTTTCCCTTCCTCTTTGAAGTCTGAGTAGCAGTGACTGAGACGGTCCTGGGGCCAGGGAGCAGGACCATGGAGCAGAGTTTCATACTTGGAGCTGCTGCTCTCTGACTCACTCTCGTTTATGAGCAAAAGACAAAGAGAAAGCCTTAGTCTCCCTTTCATCTTAAAGGATGGTGGAATGATAACGACAGATTGAAATGATCGTGATATTGGGTACGCTTTCAGTCATAAACTTTATCCCAACTCAAAAGAGTCTTTGTTTTTTGCTAAGGGTTAAGCCCAGAGCATTGTGCATGTGAGGCCGATGCTGGGGGACCGAGTTACACCTCCAGCCCCAGGTTTCCTCTGCTTCCATCTCTCAGCTCTCGTTTCTGGAGTTGGATGAGAGATTTCTTTCTTAAAAGGCAGAGTCTCATTATATAGCTCTGGCTGGCTTCAAATGCAGAGGTCTACCTGCTTCAACCACTTGAGTGGCTTGAGATTAAAGGTGCAAGACCTAGTGAATTAGAGACTGTCAAGATATTTTTCTTAGCCACGTATGGTAGTTCACACCTATGATTTTATTCTTGAGAGGCTGAAGCAGGAGGATTACCTTGACTTCAAGGTCACCTTGAGCTACAGTGTGAGATCTGTCTCCAGAAGAATAAGAATCCTCTTTGTTTCTGTTTTCTTCTCTGGTTGTGGCCATAGCACTGCAGATCGGGACCCCCAGCTAAAATCATCAGAAAATGCCAACATCCAGCCCAACCCTGGGCTGATCCTCCGGGCAGAGCCCACTGTCACGAACATCCTCAAGGTTTGTGCATCTGCCTGTGGACTCCCTCTCTTCTTTTAGCTTTCGTCTACTTCCAGGTAAATAAAGTGGGCCCACAGACTGGTCACTATGCTGTCTGGCTTCTATGCTGGGCTCTTGTGGGAGTGGGAAAGGAGAAGGCCACTGAAAGCTGGCCTTAGTTGCCCTTCCACTGTGTCTTAAGCGCTAGGGTTGGTGACTACAGACACCACCCCATGAAGACACAGAAGGGAAGCTCCCAGCAGATCCTCCCCCACCCCAGTGTAGCTGAGCACAGTGCTCGCAGTGAGCAGATTTCTGCAGCGATTGTCCTGTTGGAGCCAGGAAGTGACAGGTTACGTTTAAAGGGGCAGTGTGCCTGTCAGGGGGCACACACAGAAAGTGTGGCTAGGCTGAGTCTGGGGGTCTTCAGTGTCCTTCACTGACTTACTGTCCTGTCCTCAGACAATGGATGCGGACCACTCCAAGTCCCCAGAGGGGCTCCTGGGAGTGCTGGGACACATGCTGTCCGGGAAGAGCCTGGACTTGCTGCTGGCTGCTGCTGCCGCCACTGGGAAGCTTAAATCCTTTGCCCGAAAATTCATCAAGTGAGGAGAGCTGTGCCCTGATGTGGAATGGGAGGGCATGTGAAGGGAGGGGTGCCTGGGGTCCGGCTCCCTTGGGGTGTTCAGGCCAGGGCAGAGCATCCTCACTAGAAACCATGACAGAAGGTTCATTTGACTGAGAGCTCTTCAGCCGGAGGTGAAATAAAGATGGTTGATAAGATAATGAGGTCGGATTGAAGAGATGGCTCAGTGGTTCACAACTGCCTGTTGATTCTAGTCTCTTCAGCACCCTCTTTTAGCCTCAACAGGATCCTTTTTTGTTTTGTTTCGTTTCCAAGACAGGGTTTCTCTGTGTAGCCCTGGCTGCTTGAAACTTACTCTGTAGACCAGTTTGGCCTCAAACTCAGAGATCCACCTACCTCTGACTCCCAAGTGCTGGGATTAAAGGCGTGTGCTACCACTACCCAGCTAATACAGGGTTCTTAAATTCTGTTGCTTTGAAGGGGGTTACCTAGAGTTTGACATGTGGAACATGGTTCCATTCTGGGAAGCTTACAAATCTTTTGCAGCGGGGTCTCACTGTGTAGCCCAGACTGCCCTCAAACACACCATGTTTTTTAGCCCCTTCTGTGCTGGGAGCGTAGATGTGAGTCACCATATTCTTCTGTAATTATAACACTTTTTGTATCTAGCCTATAGTTCAGACTCTGGTGACCACCCTTCTGAAAGTGTAGCGTCCCTCACTCCCACTCCTGTCTCTCAGCTCTTGTCCTGGGTGACGCCACCTGTTTCTGTTTCTCCCGCAGTCTGAATGAGTTCACTACCCATGGCAGTGGAGAGAGCAGTAAGTTTGCGTGCATCTGCAGATCCCGTCTGCACTGAGGGGGAGGAAGGGAGGGGCCACCTTTCTGTACCTGTACCATCTCAGATGGGTTTGGGTTCTGGAACTCCAAGGAAGGGATGATGTTCTAAGTAAGACCCAAGAAAAGGATTCTGAGCCTCAGAGCTTTGAAGGACCCACTTGGTCTCTGACCTTCCTCCGGGAAATCCTGAGCTGGGGTGTAGCCTCCATGCCTGCCTACTATGCACGAGGCCTTCTGTCCCCAGCACCTCCTCATCTGGACAGGGCTTGGGCACCTGCCCTGGGCTGAGAGGTTGTTGTTCCTGCCTTTCCCACAGCAAAAACAGCTTCTGTTCGTGCCTTGCTCTTTGACATCTCCTTCCTCATGCTGTGCCACGTGGCCCAGACCTATGGCTCAGAGGTGAGTGAGATGAGATCTGGGGCCATTAAGAGTCACCACCTGAGTGGGACAAAGAGGAGGGAAATGGTCAGTAACTCCCTTACCTTACCCTTGCCTCCATTGCTCTTCCAAGCCAGCAGGTCCTATTGGCCTGAAATCAGGTGCCTCCTACGTCAGTGGGTACCCAGCTTCCCAAGCCCTCTAGTGACACATTCATACTGACCACTAGGTGGCAGCACAACTCCCTGTCTGGCTCTCCTGGACAGATTTGTCCTTGGAAAGGGAAAGGCAATGGGGGAGGGTTCTGAGGCCCAGTCCCTGGGCTCAACTCTGGCAAGAGCCATACCCTCCTCTCTCTTAACCTGAAGCCTCTCTGTCTTATCTAGGTGATTCTCTCCGAGGCAAGCTCAGGAGAAGAAGTACCCTTCTTTGAGACCTGGATGCAGACTTGCATGCCTGAGGAGGGCAAGATTTTGAACCCTGATCACCCTTGCTTCCGACCAGACTCCACCAAAGTAGAGTCCTTGGTGGCCTTGCTCAACAACTCCTCAGAGATGAAACTAGTGTTAGTGGCCTAGGGCTGACCTTGGGGTAGTAGGGGGGCATTCCAAGACCCTTTCCCCACGACCTGTCTCCAGCTCCCTTGTAGTGATGTTCGTCGTACCCCACCCTCTCTGTAGACAGATGAAGTGGCATGAAGCCTGCCTGAGCATTTCCGCAGCCATTTTAGAGATCCTCAATGCCTGGGAGAATGGGGTTCTGGCCTTCGAGTCCATCCAGGTAGCTTCACCCTTACTTGAGCCTCTCTTGTCTGAGACACAGGGCCAGTCATTGAGAACTGTTATTTTGCATGCAAATCAATCCTCAACAATCAACAACAGAGATTGTGTTTTGGTATTAGTCTTAGAATGCTTTTCTTAGCCACTTCCTTCTTCCCAGTTATCTTTTAGAAAATCAAATTTGTGTTGTAGAGGTATGGTATGGAATGTACCTTGAAATTTTACACGTGATCCCCAGCCACTCCTAGAGGCCATGGGAATGGCAGCCAGCGGGAGGCAGAGCGTCCCTCAGTCATTCTCCTGCTCCCCACAGAAAATCACCGATAATATCAAGGGAAAGGTATGCAGTCTTGCGGTGTGTGCTGTGGCTTGGCTTGTAGCCCATGTCCGGATGCTGGGGCTGGATGAGCGTGAGAAGTCGCTCCAGATGATCCGCCAGTTGGCAGGGCCACTGTACAGTGAGAACACCCTGCAGTTCTACAATGAGAGGTCAGTACCTGCCCCACCCTTCCCGGCCCCTGCAGGTGTGTGGTGAGGAGTCAGCGCCTCCAGGGTCGGGGTCGGGCATCCCACTCCAGTGCTGTCAGCTTTTACCTTCCGTCTGCGTCTGCCCAGCCCACCTTGTTAGCACTGAGCTGGTGCACTTTCAGGGCAGTTGGACTGCCACTCACTTTTCCCTTTCCCCACCACTTCCTCCCACTCTTACCCATGTAGTCATTCGCCTGGTTCAGCAGATTTTTGGTGTGTGTCTTTGTATCGGGAGTGTTTTAATCCTGGACCGCCCCTGTGTGGGAAATACAGACCCCAGGCAGCTTGACGTCTGTCCTCAGAGGGTTTAGGTGGCTGTGTCACTGTCGAGGAACTCTGAGCCATCTGCAGTTTTTATAGCTGCCCTCCCCCACCCCCAGCTGTCCTGGTGACCATGTCAAGTACTGGCTCTTGAGGGACTTCCGCCTCTCTGAGTTCAGTCGGATCATTCACTCCACTGTTAAGTTGTTTGGCTGTTGGTTTTTAAATGTGGCAAGAAGCACGTAATAGAAAATTGACCATTTCAGCTGTGTTTATGTGTGTCGTTCAGTGTATGGGATCTGTTGGAATTGTGAAATAGACCTCCAGACGTTTTTCATTTTGTATATCTGGGCCTTTTACCCAGTAAGCGTTGTCCAACCCCCTTCTCTCAGTCTCTCTGAGTTTGGCTATGCTAGATACTTCATCATACTAGAATTACATAATACCTGCTTTCTCATGATTTTACTCAGCGCACTTTCCTCAAAATCATTCATATTCTACAATGGAGCAGGATTTCCTGCCTCCCCTTTTTTGGCGGGGGTGGGGTGAGGTGGGGGGGGTGGGGACGAATTTTTTGAGACAGGGTTTCTCTATGTAGACCTGGCTGTCCTGGAGCTTGCTCTGTAGACCAGGCTGACCCTAAACTCAGAGATCTGAGGCTGAGTGACATCGGATGTGTGTGTCCCTTCTGGCCACCCTCCTCACTCAAGGGGCACTCAGGGAGCACCGCCCGGAGTGTGGGTGCTGAGACAGCTCACAGGTAGCCACTTGGATGGTTTCTGAGCAACACGTGGAAGGAAACACAGCTGGAACCAGGTTTGGGGAGGGCCTGTAAGGTCACATCTCTCCTTGCTTGTGGTACATTGGCTTTGACATCATCCATCTCAAGCGTGTATGTGCGTATGCACGTGTACACACATACACGCACACACGCATATGTGCAGTGGAATCCGGGCTCCCTTGTGCAGGTGGCAGAGGGCTCTAGTAGCCTCAGTGTCCCTGTGCTCCAGACAGTCCAGACCCCCGCCGCCGTCATAGCCCCAGATGTTCCTCAGCATTTTCCTGGCTATGAACACTTTGCCCCGCTACCCAGGACCGGGAAGAGTTCTGGGGAAGGCCCAAGGGCTCCTCCTGGAAGTTACAGTTTACTTTGGGAGAAGGCCAAGGCTGGGCGGGACCCCTGCCCCCAAAGTACTCAGCTCAGGGGGAAGTGATTGTATTTATTTATGACTCTGATTTGGCAGAGCTCAGGCCTGGGGGTTGGGAGAAGTTGGAAGGGGAGAGGGAGGAACAAAATCTGAATAGATGGATGGAACCTGTAAGAGAAGACAATCCCTGCCCTTTGCCTCGTCTGGGCTTCATGCCCAGCAGGTAAGCTCCCCGTCAGCAGTAGGTTATATTGTCGTGTCTTCCCCTAGTGTTAGTGGGTCTAATTCCTCAGCCGTGTTTCCGTAACCTAATTCTGGGGGTAATGCCTGCATGAATCCTCCTGGCCCCCCAGGGTGGTGATTATGAACTCAATCCTGGAACACATGTGTGCGGACGTGCTTCAGCAGACAGCCACACAGATCAAGTTTCCATCCACGGGTGTGGACACGATGCCCTACTGGAACCTGCTTCCTCCCAAGCGCCCTATCAAGGAGGTACTGACAGACATCTTTGCCAAGGTATTGGAGAGGGGCTGGGTGGACAGCCGCTCCATCCACATCCTCGACACCCTGCTGCACATGGGCGGCGTCTACTGGTTCTGCAACAACCTCATCAAGGTACTTGGATGTGGACATCTGTGTAGACTGGGGCCGTGGGTGTCTACGGCTGGGAGAGTCCAGGCTTCTTGGAGAGGTTGCTGGAAGCTGGGTGGTCCCTTAGGGAGACAGAGGTAGGGGCTCATCTCAGAGAAGCACCTTCAAGTTGGGGTTGATAGCACCTTTGGCTGTAGAGATGGCAGAGTGTGAGAACCTCAGCCGCTGCTTGCCCACTCTGCCCAGGAGCTGCTGAAGGAGACTCGCAAGGAGCACACACTGAGGGCAGTACAGCTTCTCTACTCCATCTTCTGCCTGGACATGCAGCAAGTGACCCTGGTCCTGCTGGGCCACATCCTGCCCGGCCTGCTTACTGACTCCTCCAAGTGGCACAGCCTTATGGACCCTCCTGGCACTGCACTAGCCAAGTAGGAGTCTCCAGAGCCTTCCTGGTGTGCCCCCTTGAAACCCAGGCATCTAGGCACCCCAGCCCTGCCGCCACCTCAGGAAGCTAGGCTGTGGTTGGGGGGCTGCCAAGCGGTGGTGGTGGGAAGAGCTTGTTCAGCATGAGCACACACAGCTTCTTTCGGGACCCTCTTAACGATGCCTTTTTTCTGGACCCCTTTACCAGACTAGCTGTGTGGTGTGCCCTGAGTTCTTACTCCACCCACAAGGGACAGGCGTCCTCCCGCCAGAAGAAGAGGCACAGGGAAGACATTGAGGTAGGCCTGCTGCCTCGGTCATGTGTTTATTCAGCAGACATTTTCTGATTATTTCTAGCTGAGAGCTGCCTTCCCAGGCAGAGGGTGGGGCTGAGGTCAGCATGTTTGGTCATGTGATTGGTCAGGATCTGGGAGAGTGGCTCGAGTGGGCCCCTGAGTATCCTTGATGAGGGTCCTTTCTGCACACTAGGGCAGAGATTGGGGTGTGGGAAGGGTCACCGTTGGGGTTGCTAGTCAAGGACTAGGAAGCTCACTCCTCTCCACTCAGATCTGATTTCCTCTCCAGTCCTTGGAGACTTGGGAGGTTGGGTGTGTGATAGTGACTCCCCACCTCCAGGACTACATCAGCCTCTTCCCCGTGGAAGACATGCAACCTTCGAAGCTTATGCGACTCCTGAGCTCCAACGAGGATGACGCCAACATTCTATCGAGTCCCAGTGAGTACTTGAGAGGTCACGGGCTTGCTAGGACCCACTCATCCCTCGGGACCTGCCTTGGTTCCCAGATGGCGGCAGTGTTTGGCTGTCAGACAGTGTGGTGTGGCAGGAACTAGCACCTCTGTCACCTAGTGGATGCTCTGGTGTCTTCTGGTGGGGACAGGGTTGCCACTCTCCATAGTACCTGAAGCTCTCCTCCAAGGCCCCTCTCAGTCCCACAGTTATCCCTCTCGTCACCAGCTAAAGGATGACAAGACACAGTGAGTTCACTACCTTGGCACACCACATACCGCTGACTCACTTACTCTGCCTTCCTTCTAACCCAGAGACATGCCCTGTGGCTGAGAACAGGCCCCGCCAGGCTGTGACCTGGGGCTGCCCTCCCGCCTTCCTCCCCAGAGGACAGCCCGTGTCGTCCTTTCCTTGCTGGCAGATTTCCTTCTGCCAAGTCTTTGTATGGCGTCCGAGTTTACCTGTTTTCAGAGTTTCTCCTGAACCTACAAGTTTCTCTGTAGCCTTTTAGGGACCAGGGAGCCAGCCACGTGCTTGCGCAAAGGAAAGATGCTGATTGGTCGCCTCCAACCTTAGCCAAGCCCTTAGCAAACATCGTGTATCTGTAACATGAACTTTGAGTGGGATGGGCAGCTTCAGCCACACAGAGTACCAGGATTGGCCCCTGACGGTGCTCAGCAGGGCTAGTCCTCCCACCTATTCTCCAGATTCAGGCTCTTCTGTGCCCCGCATGTGCCAGACTCCCTGAGGGTAGGGACAGGAAAGGCTCCCCTAGAGCTAGACTTTACACAGCACCCTCTCTGCCACTCCACAGCTGACCGCTCCATGAACAGCTCCCTCTCGGCTTCCCAACTCCACACAGTCAACATGAGGGACCCTCTAAACCGAGTCCTGGGTAAGTCCTGGCAGCTGCACCCATCTGCAGACTGAGCTAGAAGGAACCCTCTTGTCAGAGGCAGGGAGGCATCTACCAGAGTGTTCCTCTGGGCCCCTGACATCCTGCTCCATTTCCACATGCCTCCTGCTCCCTCACTGCTGACTGCCCCCTTTCCTCCGCCTTCCCCTGTGCCTGCTGCCCTTGGCCTTCCTGTGTGAGCTCTTACTGCTCCTTCCCCCCGCCTTGGTCCCCTTCTTCCTCATCTGACTTGTTCTAGAACTCAGCTATCTTGTTTCCCTCTGCACAGCCAACCTCTTCCTGCTCATTTCCTCCATCCTGGGCTCGCGCACAGCTGGCCCCCACACCCAGTTTGTGCAGTGGTTCATGGAGGAGTGTGTGGACTGCCTGGAACAGGACAGCAGGGGCAGCATTCTGCAGTTCATGCCCTTCACTACTGTGAGTGTCCCCTGTGGGAGCCAGGAGCAGGGGTAACCTCAGGAGAGAAGGGAGGGAGGGAGGACTTCCCCCTGGGAGGCCACACCCAGGAGCTACCTGTGTTCATCTTTTGCGGCAGGTATCAGAACTGGTAAAGGTGTCTGCCATGTCCAGCCCCAAGGTAGTACTGGCCATCACAGACCTCAGCCTGCCCCTGGGTCGACAAGTGGCTGCCAAAGCCATCGCTGCACTCTGAGGAGCTTGGAGTGGCCTGGAGGGGTCCCAGCCCCAGCAACCCAGCAGGGAGAGTAAGGATGAGCCCAGGCTGCCCCATCCAGCAATGCAAGAATGCTTTCTCGGCCTGGGGCCCTTCCCCATTCCTGCCCTCTACTCACGGTGTCCTACCACATCTCCCAGTTCCTTCCGTAATTTTCTGTCCTTTCCACCAGTGCTCAAAGACTGTGAACAGTCCTAATGGTCGCCCCAATTCTTTGTTTGCTTTTTTTTTTTTTTTTTTGAGCCAGACAGGGGTTGTCTGTGTAGCAACTCTGAACTCTGACTGTCCTGGAACTCCCTCTGTAGACCAGGCTGGTCTCGAACTCACAGAGATCCGCCTGCCTCTGCCTCCTGAGTGCTGGGATTAAAGGCGTGCGCCACCACCACTCAGCCGGTTGCACCAATTCTAGCAGTAGCTGAACTCCAAGGAGGGACTTTGTAGGGCCACAGTGTGTATATAAATTTATTTTTATAACTCATGAGGGGGAGTCCCTCTTGGTTCATTTGTAAATAAAGATCCTTGTGGCTCCTGTGACAATTGAGTGTTATTGGCAGATTTACTGCCTGGGTGGGGACAGTTCTTTTCTCTGAAGTCTCTTGTGTTGTGGCTAGGGAGGGGCATGGTCCTGTGGTGGGAGGGAGAAGGCATGGAAGGCCAGGCATTGTCTACAGGCCCCACTGGAATGATGAGGGGTCCGCAGCCTTCCCCACTGAAAGCGGGAAGTTGTGCTGAAGGGCCCTGTGCTGGGCAGGATGTCTCCTCCGCAGTCACACTCCACCCTCTGGCCCAGAGTTCACCACGTGTTCCTTCCAGAAGATTGGTGGAGGGATGCGCGTCCAGGGACATGGACCTGTGAGGCTGTGGGAGGGGATGGTGCTGGGGCTTTGAGGAGCCAGTGGTGTGGAGGGTTCTGGAGGGCTGCAGAGGAAGGTGCCTGGGTCGGCCTGGTTGGGGAGCCCCACGCACAGGGGAGCCTGCAGCTGACCTTCAACTGCAAGTGTGCCTCCAGTTTGCTCTTCCAGACACCCCACCCTTCCAGACCTCTTCAGCTCAGGAGCTGAGCCAAGTAGGGAAGTGCTCCAAGGGATGATAGCAAGGGGACGGAGCTCACGGAGAGAAAGCCAGCGCAGAACTGGAGTTCTGACCCAGCTTTCTGCCTGTAAAAGGCATGGTATCATTCTCAAGGGCGGACGCTTTGTGGAGAGCTCTTCAGAGCGGTGAAGAGACATCGTGTGCACATGTTCAGTGTGCCCAGGCTGCAGCTCATCTGCCCCCATCATTGTGCCCCCCTGTCCCGCTGACTCATGATCCATCTTCCTCAAGAAACTCTGACTTTCAAGGCAAGTGTGCATTTCCACTATTGTGTCCCTGTCACTTAGGACGTACAGAGCGGCGCCCAGACCAGTCAGTCCCAGCCCCATCCTCTCCTGCCATCCACCAGCCCCTGGACAGGCATCAGCCAAACCCAAGAAGGAAGAAGGACTTTAACTGGATACAGACACTTTATTCTTCAAGCTTGGTTACAGTGAGCAAGTGGGGCCTAGAGGGAGTTTAGACAGGTAGGCTTCCCTCCATGCCGTGCCCTCCTGGGGGGGGGGGTCCTCCTGCCTTTTCTCTCTCACCCCCCCGCCCAGCCCAGGAAGGCCCTAACAATCCAGTAAATTCCAGGGCCAAACCTGGCTGCCTCTGCCGCTTTGGGGACAGGGAAACATGCAGCGTGTGGTGAGCAGAGCAAGGGATACAAAAACCCAGTTTGGGAACACTTCTGTTTAAATATTAAACAGGGTTGTCTTGTCTCCCCAAAGGGAGACCTCCTGATGCTGCCAGGACCCTGAGATAGGTGTCTCAGGGTGATGGGACTCACTGTGGCTTTTGCACCGCCACAGAATTGGGTGCCTGGAGCAGCCTCAGGAATCAATACTTGGTATTTACCTATCTCCCTCCAGCCCTGGGGGCAGGAGGACTCAAGAGCTTCCCCTCTCTATTACAAGCAGGAGAACAAAACTCAGGAGTGGAGTGAAGGGCCTAGAAGCTTGGCGCTCCATTTTCTCTTCTCCATCTTTAAATAGTAGGTTTAAATAAGCATAAATATTAAATAGAGATAAATAAAATAGCTGGAAAGGGCTTTGCTCAGGGCTGGACCAGGTGGTTCAGAACACAGTGAGCCGTCTCCAGGAATCTCTGCAGGTGGGAAATGGCGAGGACACCTCCCGCCCGGCGCTGGAAGGCCGAGGTGAAGGTGGGCATGGTGCCCTGAGTGGGCTGCGCCGTAGGGGCCACCCCCAGGTTTTCCATCTGCAGGGAGGAGAAAATGAAGTTGGGGATCAGTCCTTCCTGCAGGCAACGGAGTGCTGGGAGTTAGTGAGCTGTCCGTGGGGCTCACTCTTCACGTGGACAGCAAGAGCCAAGGCTCCAGTCCCCATCTGTTTCCTCTAAATCAGCCAGAAGGAACGGAGTGGGGACTCCCCGTACACAGGCCTCTGAGAATACAGGAGCCTCCAGGGTGCCCAGGTAAGCTGGTGTGACCCCATCCTCACTCTTACTCCTCGCCCCTCCAGATGGAGCTCACCTGCTGCCAGATGGTGGTGGCAAAGTTGGCAACATCCAGCTGCAGCGTGTCCAAGGTGGGAGCCAACTCAGGAGAAATGCCTGCCAGGGCCTGAAGGAGGCCTTGGTAGAGGAAGAGTCCTCCGTGGAGCTGGCTCAGGCACTTTGTCTGGGGACAGTAGGAGGGTTAGGCGGTATGCAGTGGGACACCCCTTCTTTTCAGGAGCCCAAATACCACGGTGTAGTCCCTTCCCATTATTCTGGTCCCCTTCTCCTCCAAATACTCACCAGCTGCTGAACCTGGCTGGAACAGCGGCTCAGAGAAGCCTGTGGGATACCCAGCGAGTGGCCGAGCAGCACCAGCTCCTCCGGGTGGCACAGCTTGTAGGTAGCACACTGTAGATGGATGGGTCGTGAGGGGCACTGGGCCAGGCTGTGCCTCCCTCCCAAGTCCTCTCTGTCCACTTGGCTTCTCAGCTCCCTATCTTCCCAGAACGCTAAGTACTGCCCCACTGCTGCCTCTTCTCATTTTCTCCCATGTCCCCTTCATGTCCCATGTTCCCTTCCTCAGTGTTTTGTCAGTATTCTGGGTGTGGAATCCAGGCCCTGTGCACACTAGGCAAACGTGGCCGCTGCGTCCCCCTAGCCTGCTCCCTTCCCATTTGCCCTCCTGTGCCCCTCCTGCCTGCACCCCCCCCCCCCACACACACCACTTACCAGCTTCTCCAGCAGCACCGAGTTCCCGGCCTGAATCTTCCTCACTTGCTCCAAGGACTTAAGCAGGAAGCTCCGGGGCAAAGGCAGGGGTGGTGGCAGAGAGGTGACGGAGACTAGCGGAGCGGCCTCTTGTCCTGCCCAGAGGATACTGTGCCACAGCAGCAACTGTAGGGCTGGCAGCAGACAGACAGGTTAGAGACACTCGGCCCCTCCAGCCTCCCTCCTTTCCTCGTCCAGGGCAGGTAATCAGGGCCACTCACCCATCAGTCTCCTGCGGCTCTGGGCAGAAGGCTGAGCCATGGGTTCTGGGTGCTGTGGGCTCAGCTCTGGGTTCTGCCAGGGCCTAGCTCCAGGGGGCCTTTATACATAACCCCATCCAGGCCTGGGAGGAAATTACCTGGGGCTGGGGCAGTCAGGCTTAGTAATAACTTCCCAGGATTTATGCAAATTTTCTTCTGTCGCCCAGGACAATGCAGGGGGTTGGGAAAAGCTTTTGCGAAAGTTTTGTGAAATCGGGGAATCTCTGCTCCTTCCTTGACGTCTTGTCCCCCTCAAACTCTTCCTCCAGCCACACCCAGGCCTGAATTGCTCCAGGGTGTTTGGGCTGAAGTGCTGGCGAAGCCCTGGGGGCTACAGAGGGAACTCAGCCAGACCTTGGGGAAGAATCAGGCCCCCAGGTCAAGACTGCTCCTGTCTTTCTATCCTCTGCCAGATATGCCAGGGTTGCCCCCTCTGCCCTTTCTGTGATTCTCAAGATACCTATACCTGGGGCAAACACTCTGAGAGAGAAGGAAGAACCCATTGTTCTCTTTCTGTACCCAAAAGCTCCCAGGCGGCTGCCTCCTGCAGTAGTGCCAGGAGCCCTGGACAGCACCCGGGGGTATTGTTTTCTGTGCCCGTTCCACATATGGATAAAAAACAAAGCAATTCAGCATTCGGGCTGCTCTGACCCAGGCTGATTAGCTGGGAACTCCCCAATACCCACCACTGTGACTCATCCCTTTAAGCCCCTGGATCCCGGCAGAGAGGCCAGAGGAAACCGGATGTCTGTCCTGAATGAATCAAGACCCTCTGGGGCACTTTGCTCACCTGACCTTGCCGTTCTGTTTCCCTGCCTGGCTCTCCTGGCATGTTACCCTACCGTGGCTGAGTCCGGGGGTTCTGGAGTCGGAGTAGGACACTCGGGGTCCCGATGATCTCTACCCGACACAATCAAGTGGATGCAGGCTGGGGTGAGAAAAGAGAAACTGCGTCTCCAGTCCTAGAACTCTGTCCAGTGATGGCTCTGGAGAGACTGAGCCAGAGAGGGAAAAAGCCTTGCCCAGTCAATGGTAGGAGAGTTGGAGGGACATCCCAACCTCTGTTTCAATTCCCGCAGGGTTTTACTGGCTAAAGAGGAGGAGGAGCACGCTTATCTGACTGACCTCATCTCAAGCTGTCTCTTTCTGAGCCATTCCACTCCCACCTTTTGGGTCAAGGAACATTACACATCTTCTGATGCTGAAGCCTAGCTGACTGGGCAGGAACATTCCTGCAGCGAGGGTGCCCTCTGGTGGCCACATGTTTCCTAGGCATCAGCTACCTATCTTTGCTTGGGAGGGCACAGCAGGAGATTCCCTTTCAAGACAGGGTTTCTCTATGTATCCCTTGCCATCCTGGAACTAGCTCTGTAGACCAGGCTGGTCTCAGACTCACAGAGATCCGCCTGCCTCTGCCTCCCGAGTGCTGGGATTAAAGGTGTGTGCCACTGCTGCCGGACCTGAGATTCCCATTCTTTTAACATGCTGACTGGCAACAACTGGCTACCTCATTTGTCAGAAACTCTTCATTGTGTATAGGTCAGTGGTTCTCAGCCTGGGGGTCGCATATCAGATATCCTGCATTTCAGATACTTACATTACGATTCATAACAACAGCAAAATTACAATTAAGTAGCAATGGCATTTTATGGATGGGGGTCACCACAGCAGGAGGAAATTGTTATTGCTGCTAGTTGCTAGCCAGACCTCAGTGGTAAGACTGTCCCTGACCTGCGGACTTCCTCCCTCTGCATGCAGGAGCTGGGCAGGCTGCTGAGAGAACTGTCATCCCCGGTCTTTCTCAGCTGGGACCTGTGTGTATTACACTATTGACTGGCTGGGTAAAATAGAACCCAGGGCCTCTGGCATACAGTAGTGTCAAGTAGAAGAGCAAGCGGTGACTTCCTGATTGGGTTTGAGGCTGGCTCCGCGGGAGGGAATCTACCCTGTGCTGTAGTCGGGGTCAGTGTCTTTGGCTGGGAAGTCATCGGACCCAGCAGGGTAGGTACTGCTTTTGTTCTGGAAAATAGACATGATGTGTTTGTCTAGTTGACATCCAAATAGTGATTTTTTGTTTGTTTGTTCTTTTGTTTTCCAAGACAGGGTTTCTCTGTGTTGCTTTGGAGCCTGTCCTGGAACTCACTCTGTAGACTAGGTGGCCTCCAACTCACAGAGATCTGCCTGCCTCTGCCTCCTGAGTGCTGAGATTAAAGGCCTGCCCCACCACCTCCTGGCTCCAAATAGTGATTTTTATGCCCATAGATAGTCAACTTTGGTCAGAGAAGCTTCTTTTTGTAGGGGGTTTTGATAATTTGTCGTAACTGTCAAAGTGCTGGATCCTCGGCTTTAGTGAGACAACCACCTACCCAAGGCCCGGGGATCACTGTGGAAAAGGGCGGAAAAAAATGCAGAACTGGGGGCCGGAGAGATGGTTCAGTGGTTAGGAACACTGACTGCTGTCCCAGAGGACCCAGGTTTAACTCCCAGCACCCACATGGCAGCTCATCACTCAAGCTCCAAGAGTTCTGGCACCTTCACACAGACACACATGCAAGCAAAACACCTATGTACATAAAAAAATAAAAACAAATGATTAAAAAGAAAAAAGAATGCAGAATTAGAGGAAGGGGCTGTGTTGTAGAAATGTAGAAAACGACACAGCCACGACACTCCAGTTTACAGCTTTTTTTCTATTATTTATTTTATGTGCATTAGCATTTTGTGTGTATGTGTGAGGGTGTCAGATCCTCCGGAACAGGAGTTATAGACAGTTGTGTGCTGCTGTGTGGGTGCTGGGAATTGAACCCTGGTCCTCTGGAAACCAGTGCTCCTAACCACTGAGTCATCTCTCTAGACCTTGTTTTGTTTTTCAAGACAGGGTTCCTCCGTGTTGCCTCTGCCTCCTGAGTGCTGGCACCATCACCGCCTGGCTGCTAACAGCTGTTGTAATGGTTACCTGCGTGAGACTGGGCCTGGCATCCTATTAGGGAAGGAAAGGGGCTCACTGCTCACCCCCAGGGGATTAATTAGCAGTTTGTGGTTACTGGGGGAGGAAGAGATTTTTCTTCAGGGTTATGGCAAGGTGCTCATGCCCCTAATAACTTCTCTGAGTTATTGTTAGAACGCTAAGAGCCTGGTGGTGGCGCATGCCTTTAGGCAGCTGGATCTCTGAGTTCGAGGCCAGCCTGATCAAAGTTCCAGGACAGCCAGGGCCACACAGAGAAACCCTGTCTCAAAAACAAAAGAACCCGGGCTGGAGAGATGGCTCAGTGGTTAAGAGCACTGGCTGCTCTTCCAGAGGTCCTGAGTTCAATTCCCAGCAACCACATGGTGGCTCACAACCATCTGTAATGAGATCTGGCGCCCTCTTCCGGCGTGCGGGCATACACGGAGGCAGAATGTTGTATACATAATTAATAAATAAATCTTTAAAAAAAAAAAAAAAAACAAAAAACAAAAGAACCCTAAAGATCACTAAAAACTAACAAGAGAGTAGAAGGGGAATTGGTTGTGAGGAGGGAGGAGGAAGGGGATGAGCAGGAAGGAAATGCAGGGTGAGGAGCTAATATGGTCATCAAAATACATTATATATACTCTGTAATAGTGTATATATATATCACATATACTCTGTAATAGTGTATACTTTAATAGTATATATACATTATATATACTCTGTAATAGTGCATATATATACATCATATATACTCTAATAGAGTATACTTTAATAGTGTATATATATACATCATATATACTCTGTAATAGTGAAGCCTATTGTTGTGTATAGTTATATATGCTAATAAAAACAAAGAAGTTCAAAGTCATCCTCAGCTATGTAGCAAGTTTGAGGCTAGCCTGGGCTATATGAAGGGGGTGATGAAAGAGTAATGGCCTCTCTCCCCTGGACAAGTCACACAGGCTGAGCAGAGCTAAACTGAGGGAGGCTCAGAGACCTGAGTGGTTCATGCAGGGTTGGCTGCAGAAGCTCTTGCTGCCAGCTCCCCTAAAGGCTCAGGCAGATCTTCATTTTTTTTTTTTCAGGGCTGGATTGAATCCAGAACCTGGGGCATGCTAAGCAAGCACTCTACCCTGAACTGTATCCTTAATTTAGAAATGTATGTTCAATGTGTATGGGTGTCCTACCTTCATGTACGTGTGTACGCCCATGCATTCATTGTCAGTGGGGCCCTGGATCCCGTGACTGGAGTTGTGGATGGCTATGAGCCAGGTCCTTTGCAAGAGCAACAAGTTCTCTTACCCAGTGAACCATCTCTCCAACCCCCTTGTCTATGATCTTTAAATGTGCTCTTTTGTGTTTTTTGATATTATCATATAATCTGAGCTGCAGCACCCGGCAGCTCTCATCTGCCTAGCATCTGGCTGTAGTTATGTTCTTGCTGGTAATGCCCAGTACCACAGGGTCATAGTCACCTGATCCAAAGAAAACCCTCTCCTGGTTTGGCGAGTTTAGGACTTTGAGTTTGTCATTGTTACAGTTGGTCCATTTGCCAAGAGTTTCTGACTCTCATTCTTGAATCTGAGCCTTTTTTTTTTTCTTTTCTTTTCTTTTTTGTCAACCTCCTTGCTAAAGACCAGCCTGTTCTGTGTAGCCAAGAGAAGCTACCTTGCCCCAGGAAACAAAAATAATAGACTATTCAAAGCACGAACTATTTGGGCACAAGGATAAGATCATTTGGAAAGACAAGAGTGGGGAGCTAGAGGGAGTCCTATCTCGTATAAGCAGGTTCAGACATTTTATGACGCCGAGGTGGCATTACCTAGAAGCATGTAGCAAAGCTGGGTCACTGTGACCAGGGTTGGGCTGGGATCAGGAACCGAAGCAAAGACCAAAACATGCTGAGTGAATTGCGTTGCTGGTGAGGTGTGTCAGTGTGCAGTCCGCAACAAATAATACTTTAACCAGCCAAATGGTGTGCCAGGCAGGTATATGGGTGGCCTCCGAGGCTAGAAGCCCAGCCCTCAAGGAGATTACAGACAGGCTGGCAAGACAAAGTTGTCCTACCAACCAACCTGAAAGAAAACGTGACTAAGTGAGCAGGCAAGGCAGAAAGTGGTGCTGGACCAGAGGCTGAACGCCACGCCACAGGAGGACTCAGGGACAAAGGGGTGTGTGCGGTGACCCAGGGACACATGCCTAACCACACTGACCCAGTGGGGACATTGCCATTAGTCCTAGGACACTTGACAACAACAGGTGTATGTCCCCAGCCATGTGCAGCTAGGGTTGGCTGGGGAGCTGAGGCGCCCCTTTTTGCCGTTGGGCAGAACTGTTTGCACCCTGCCCGGCGTCGCTCTCCTGGGCACACAAGGCCAGCTGCTCATCTCACTCTTTCTCGACTTTTTTTTGAGACAGATTCTCATATAGCCAAGAGTTTCCTCTGGAACCTGACCCAGGGCTGGGTTACAGGTGTGCACCATCATGCCTGGTTTGTGCAGAACTAAGAATCAAACCTGGAGATTCCCTGCAAGTTGACAAGCCCTCTGACTTCCATCTCTCGTTCACCCCTTGAGCACTTAGAAGTGTAGGCCCTGATTTGAAGAGCCAGGAGGCCAGTCTAGTCCTTTATTTTATTTATCTGATGCCTCAGTTCACCTCACCCTGGCGTGGATCCTGATCACACTGGTGCCAAGAAAAGAAAGTCACCTGAGCCTGTCAACACTGCAACTAACGAGTACAAGGAGCTTTGGAGAAGTTTTTATTGTTTAAAAATCATAATTGAAGCTTCAAAAACATACAACCCAACATGTCCCAACTCCAGACCCTAGTCCACACCCTAATCCGTGGTTCTGTCGTTCCCTCCTGCTGCCTACACCACCATTAGGCAGGACTCTGCTCCAGGAGACTGCCACCCGCTCTCCTGCCCAGTTTATTGCCACCAGCTACAGAGAGGCACGGTAGCAAGAGGGGATAGTTGGCTCCCAGCATCTCTGACCCCTGCACATAGGCAGTCTGTGAGCTGTGTGTGGGAAAAGGAGGCCAGGTTCCCGGCAGGGGACCCCTGAGTGAAAAGACCAGTCTCCACTCAGCCCACCCCTCCCCAAGCCCTGGCTCAAGGGAAGCTGTCGTCGTCATCCTCCGCCATCTCCTTTGCAAACTCCAAGTCCTGCTGCTCTCGCTCACGCCGTTCCTGTGGAGAGAGGGGCTGCCGGCTTTACCCAAGGGAGGGCTGCCCTGCCCTGCCCTCCAAATCCTTCCCTGCTTTCCTTTGCGAAGGTCCACCCTTCATTTTGGCTCACCTCTGCCGACTCCAGGTCCTTGTTGTAGGATTTGGGAGGAAACCGCATGGCCTGAAAACAGCAGGTGGAGAGAGAAGCAGGAATCACTGGCATGCCCACTGCCTGCTTCAGACACCAACATCTGAACACGGTGGGCCATGGCCACCCTCCTGTCCAGGTGGAAGTTATCTATGCATGCATGCAAGGTATGTATGTATGCATGTATGTATATGTATGTATCTCTCTCTCTCTAAAGGCCGGCTGGCCTCAACCTCAGAGATCCACCTGCCTCTACCTCTCTTTAGTGCCGAGACTAAAGGTGTGCACCACCACACCAGTTTAGAACTGAATTCTACCAGATGTCAAAGGTGAGGCATAAAGGGCTAGGTCACAAAGGGCTTCCCACATCTGCACAGCATACTTAGTCAGATTTGAAGGGTGACAGTAACACCCTGGTTCCTGGGTGAGGAGGAAGACCAACAAAGTCAGTGTTTAGGTACAGAGGGGTTAGAACCTTCCACGGAACTAAACGCTGCCCCATGGGTTATACAGGTGAGCCTGGCCAAGTGATCCACAGTGTGCAGTGATAGTCTCAGTATTCAATCCCTGAAGAAGGCTGGCCAGGCAGCAAATGACCATGTTTCACAGGCAGAGGCAGGGGCTATGGAGCCTTGGCTGAGCCCTCTGTCCTACAGCCCTGCTGCACATCAGTGATTTTCAGACATGGGCTAGGAACTGGGTACTAGTCAAGTACTAGGCTTCCCTGAGGAGTCTGGGGGGAGGAGGGTCATAAAGGGCAGCTAGCCCAGTCAGTAGCCAAGGGCGGCTCACCTTGACAGACATGTTGTGGATGTCCAGGCAGAAGGAGATGCGCTGGTGGAAGGCTAGCTGGGGTTCCCGGGTAGAGTAGATATCAGTCATCTCTTTGGATTGAACGTAGCCCTTCTCGTGATTGATGCTGGCCTCAATCACACCGTCCCGGATGGCCTGCGGGCTCCCAGAGGGAGGAAAGGTCACCTCCTGCTAGGTCACCTCTTGCGATGTTCTAGTCTTCTATCCTAACACTCAAGCCCAGACTCATTTTCTTCCTGGCAACCTCCCGGCTTTGCTGCAGTTACTGGCATTTGAGACTGGTTATTGCCATACCCTCTGGCGAATTCCCTTCCACTCCTGCCCCTGTGTAAGAGGCAGGAAGGGCACATCCCACCTTGGCGACAATGAACTCTGCATCCTCTGGACTATCCAGCTGCAGCTTCTGGGCAATGTCCGCTAGGGAGATGCGGGAATAGGAGAGGCTGATCATGCGCACACCTGCGGGGGGAGCAATGGGTGGGCAGGTGGCACGATGGGTCACCATCCACCTACCCGCGAGGCTGCCCGTGCCAGGAAGAAAGTCCACCTGCACCTGTGCAGACCCCAACCACACCTGTCTTAATCACATTGTGTCGCAGTCGGATAATTAGGGTGTAGGTCCCGTCTGTTTGAAACTTCTCTCCAAACTGATCCAGGACTTGGTTGAACTTGGCAAGATTTCCTGTCCTAACAGCTGTAAGGAAACAGGAGCGCCTTAGTTGATGTAAATGGGCACACACACCAGGCCCCAGGGCAGGGCTCTGGGAGGGCAGCCCTTACCTTGGGTGAGAAGGAAGTAGGGCATGAGAGAGCGCTTGAGGGAGGGCTGGCGGAACTGCAGGCGGTCTGGGATCTCCCCCAGCAGGAGCTCCACCACAATCAGAAGCTTGTGCACCTGTGAGGGGTGTGACAGGGAGCTCAGTGGGCAGGAAGCATGTAGATGGGGAAATGAATGGGGCTCTGATCAAATCAGAAACACTGAGGCAGAGAAGGCAGAACTGTGATGCACACAGTCAGGAAAATGTCCTAAAATGTATTCTGATCATATTCATCCTCCATTCCCTTCCCCTAATTCCTCTCTACTTCCAAAGTTTGTCTTTTAAGTTTTGGTGTTTTTTTTTTTTTTTGTTTGTTTGTTTTTTTGAGACATGGTTTCACTGTTTAGCTCTGGCTGTCCTGGAACTAGCTCTGTAGACCAGGCTGGCCTCAATCTTACAGAGATCCACCTGCTTCTGCTTCCCAATGCTAGGATTAAAGGTGTGCACCAACAGCACCCGGTTATCTTTTTTTTTTTATTATTTTTTATTTATTTATTATGTATACAATATTCCGTCCGTGTGTATGTCTGCAGGCCAGAAGAGGGCACCAGACCCCATTACAGATGGTTGTGAGCCACCACGTGGTTGCTGGGAATTGAACTTAGGACCTTTGGAAGAGCAGGCAATGCTCTTAACCTCTGAGCCATCTCTCCAGCCCCCGGTTATCTTTTAAGGTTTACGGTAGAGAAGCAGCGGCATTAACGGGTGCTAACTAGCCTTTATCTACTCCTGAAGAGAACAATTGTCCACGTTTACCAGCAGTACCAGCACCCAACAGTTCCAGTGCACACTCTGGGGCACTGTGACACCCATCGTTAATCCCAGCATTTGGGGAGCAGAAGCTAGCTTCATCCACACAGAGTTCCAGGCCAACCAGGGCTAAATAGTGAGACTCTGTTGAGAGAGTGTGTGTGTGAGAAAGAAACTTCTTTGTAAACACGGTCTTGCTACACAGTCCCAGTTAGCTCAAGCCTGCAGCGCTCTTGCTGCTCTTCCCAAGTGCCTGAGCATACAGCTGCACCTTCCAGCCCAGCTGCAACCTATATTTTAGTTTTGAAAGGGGCAGAGCGGGGGACAGACCCTCTCCTTAAACACACACATCCCAGGCTTCCTCATCAACCTAACACTGGTCAAAGACCCCAGGCCAACTCTTAGCACCATCCTGCCCCAGATGCTACCGTGAGGAGCCATGAACCCTTACATCTTGTTTGAGATACTAGACTTTCCGACGGGGTTCCACCAGCATGTGACACACTATTGCACTACCTGCAGCTGTCGTGATTTTTATTATCTGAGGCACGCTCTTACATTATGTAGTACAGGTTGGCCTCAAACCTGCTACCTTCCTGTGTCAGTCTCCTAATTACCTGGATTACTGTGTGCCTTAGCGATTTTTTTTTAAAATATTTATTTATTTATTATGTATACAACATTCCTTTCATGTATGCTTGCATGCCAGAAGAGGGCACCAGATCTCATTATAGATGGCCGTGAGCCACCATGTGGTTGCTGGGAATTGAACTCAGGACCTCTGGAAGAGTAGTCAGTTGCCTTAGCGATTTTTAAAAGAAACTTTAGCATGTGACTTATAGTGTGAGCAACATTCCAGGCCGCTCATGTGTCTGGAAATTTCTTTGTGTGAAAATTCTAATATTCCAAAAACCAGTTCAAATTTAAGATTTCTTATTCTTTAAAACCAAGTGAGCCTAGTCCGAATGGAATGCCATGCTCTCTGCCACTGCCCCTGCTCTCTGCCACTGCCCCTGCTCACTCACTGACAAGGGGACAGTGGAGGCTGGTGCCATGCTACGGCAGGAACACAGGCCTATAGCTGGAAGAACTGGGTCCCAAAATTGGGCTCTGATACTTTATATAGGCCCATGGTCCTTGGAGGCAACATTCTCTCTCCCTGAAGCATCGCTACCGAGACGCCCTCTTCATCCTTGTCACTCAATGCTGAACACCAAGGCCGATCCAGAGGCCTTTCGTGTCTGAAGGCATGAAGTGGCCAAGGTTTCTGTGCACAGGAGCCCTCAGTTTTGTGAATTATGAGACTGTCTGGATTTCCCGGCCACAGACAACACTCATCAAGTCAGGCACTTAAGGGTTCAGGTAAAAGCCTGGCATTCTCAACACTAGCCAGGTCATGCCTAGAGTAACTGCTCAGAGTGCTGGGGAATCAGGAACATTCCAAACCCATCTCAGCATGGGCAGCCGCAGAGGAGCTGAAGTGCCGCTGGCTGCTCCGGCACTCACAGCTGGGGCAGCTGCAGGGATAAGGGTCAGGAAGCACAAGCTCTAGCATAGGAAGCAGACCTACGGGTACCAGATAAGCAAGGGAGGGAGGGCAAGGAGGTTGGCTGACCGTCTGTTTGAAGCCAACAGCTGTGTGCTGTGGGGCCTTGCGCAGGGCATTGGTCATTGTCCTCCGGGCTTCAGAGTACTCCAGCTGGATAGCTTTGATTCGGCCTGGACAGGAGAGGAGAGTGGGTCAGAAGAGTGTGTGGGGGTGGGTGGGGGGTGGCACACGCCTTTAATCCCAGCATTTAGGGAGGCAGAGACATGCGGATCTCTGAGTTTGAGGCCAACGTGGTCTACAAAGCAAGTTCTAGGACAGCCAGGAAAACCCTATCTTAAAAAACCAAACAAACAAAAAGTCAACGTCATTCACCATGAACACTTGGCTTTAGAACAATCTAAGCTCTTGCTTGCCTAATGATTTGTAGAGTAGCCCATGTGGAGGCCTTGACTATGCTAATCAACCAAGCTTTACCCGATCCCTCCCATGAGGGATGAGTGCTGTCTGTGCCAAATGCCCAACCCTGAAAAGTCTGCATTAAGGAGCCTGAGCCACCTCCTGCTTTGTGGGTGGGGACCCCTGCTTACCTGTGTAGTAGAGGTACCTGGCCCACTCGTTGTTGTTAGCCTGTTCGGGGAAGACAGACTTGGACACTAGTTTCTCAGCCTGGTCATACAGGCTATAATGTAGGTAATTCCGAAGCAAGAGGTTCAATAGGGTAGCCTGTCCGTCCGCATCATGCCGGAGGGTGGCTGTCCGGAGCCGGGCATGCAAGAAACTTTGAGAAGGAAAGCAAAGGGGTGTCAAACCCTCAAACCATGTCAGATGTGGTGCGTCACATCTTTGATCTCAGTCCTTGGGAGGTAGAAGCAGGTGGGTTTTCTGTGAGTTGAGGTCAGCCTGATCTACTTGTCTAGTTCCAGGACAGCCAGGGCTACAGAGTCCCTGTCTCAAAGTCAAACAACAGAGTCTGAAAACACTGCTCTGCACTGCCTGATTCACCACCCGTCCACTCTGGTCGGCACTTGTCTAGAAGCACCATCCCAGAAAGGACAGCACCTGTGCTTTACAGCGGGACAGATGGGGAAGACGCTAAGGAGAAACTGGGGGAAGAGCAGCAGGCAGGCAGGAGGCAAGAGGGGACCGGCTTCTTTCCTTTCGTCCCTTGGTTGTGAGCCCGAGCCTTTGGCAGCCGACCTGTCTCTCTAGCCCCAGTTTTCCATTTTCTTTTTTTTTTTTTAAATATTTACTTATTTATTATGTATACAATATTCTGTCTGTGTGTATGCCTGCAGGCCAGAAGAGGGCACCAGACCCCATTACAGATGGTTGTGAGCCACCATGTGGTTGCTGGGAATTGAACTCAGAACCTTTGGAAGAGCAGGCAATGCTCTTAACCGCTGAGCCATCTCTCCAGCCCTCCATTTTCTATCACACTTATATGTGTGCACTCGAGTGCCAGCGTGTACACAGGGCACAGGACAACTTCCAGGGGTTGCTTCTCTCATTCCACAACCTGGGTCCTGGGGATCAAATTCAGATTCTCAAGCTTGGCAGCAGGTATTTTTACCTACTGAACCATCAATATGGTTGAATTTCTTTTTAATTATTACATTAAAAATTGTGTATGGATGAGTGTGCACTGGCGCAGCTATGGAGGTCAGAGGCCAACTTTAGGGAACCAGCTTTATCCTTCTATTCTGTGGATCTCAGGGACAGAGCTCGGTTGCTGGACTTTAACACACTGAACGGTTTCACCAGCCGCGATGGATTCTAAACAGCCAGGTCCTCACAGGACTGAGAGGTTGTCTAGTCTGTCCAAGGAAGGACATGCTGGCAGAGAGGAGAGATGAGTCAAGGAAGAAAGAGGAGAGTCAGTTCAGTTCTCAGAAATGCCATGAGGGCTCTGGCTTTTCTAAAGGGCTGGAGCTGGGGTGGCAAAGCAGGTTTTGAACAGAAAAACAAAATATTTCTAGCATGTACTTTCACCCCTTACTCCTTAGCCGTGAGCTGACAAAAAAGCCAGGGGACAGTTTGTTAAAGCCCAGAGGTTATCTCCACTGCTTACCCAGAATCTCAACTCCCCCTCTTAGGGCGTGTTTGCTATTACCTGCTGGGTATCTGTGGTGGTCTGAACAAGAATGTCCCCACAGGCCCATATATTTGAATGTTTAGTCACCAAAGAATGGCACTATTTAGAAAACTTAGAAGGGTTAGGAGGTGTGGCCTTGTTGGAGCAGGTGGAAGTGTGCAACCAAGGTTCCAAAGACCCAAGCATCCAAGCACTCAGGAGGCAGAGACAGGAAGATCCCTGCATTTGAGGCCAGCCTGGTCTGCAGAACGAGTGCCAGGACAGCCAGGGCTACACAGAGAAACCTCTCAAATAAGAATGCAGCTCTCAGGTACTGTTCCAGAGCCATGCATGGGGTCATAACAACAACGAACTAACCCTTATGAGTTGCCTTGGTCACGGTGTTTCTTCACTGCAACAGAGCAGTGACTGAGACAGGACCTCACACCCACTAGTCCCTCAACTGTGTAGTAGTGATGACCTTGGCTCTCGTACCTGCGTACCACATCCAGCTTGTCCAGGAACTCATAGACCCGGGCATGGTAATAGTAACACTTGGCAGCTACGAGGTCCAGGGCTCGGCGGTTCTGAGTGCTGATCTTCTGCATCAGGTCATCAGAGATTTTCTGGGCCTGGTGGGTGGGGGGCACAAAAGAGAACCAAGTGGTAATCCCTCCAAAGGTCAAAGAGGAAATGTCATGAGCCAGCAATTCTGCTCCTAGGTGTATATCCAAGTATATCCAAGAGAACTGTAAACAGTTACACACAAAAGCCTATAAACAAATACTATTACCTGCATCATTTAAAATAACACAAGGATTTCTTGGTAGCTGAAGAACACTTAAAAAACCAAGTGTGGGGCTGGAGAGATGGCTCAGTGGTTAAGGGCACTGACTGCTCTTCCAGAGGTCCTGAGTTCAATTCCCAGCAACCACATGGTGGCTGACAGCCATCTATAATGAGATCTGGTGCCCCCTTCTGGTGTGCAGGCCTTCATGGAAGGAATGTTGTATACATAATAAATAAATAAAATCTTTTAAAAACAAAAACAAAAAACAAGTGTGGTGCTGCATGCATATAATTCTAGTGCTCGGGAGGGAGGAAGATCCAGTGTGAGGCTAGGCTGGGCTAGAGACATGAAACTAAACAAAAACTCATAACAATAAGCGCAGAAAGGCATATCCACTGGAATATGTCACAAAAATGTGATCCTTCAGGAGGGCTGCATTAAGTCTCAGGCCAGCCCAGAGTAGAGAGCAAGACACTGAAACAAAAACAAAACAAAAACGACAGGCTAGGGTACGGCGTGGTGGGACAATGCTTGCCTAGCAGTAGCACAAATGACATCCTAACTTCCACCTTCAGTTAAAAGTGTAGAATGATGGCCGGGCGATGGTGGCGCACGTCTTTAATCCCAGCACTCGGGAGGCAGAGGCAGGCAGATCTCTGTGAGTTCGAGACCAGCCTGGTCTACAGAGCTAGTTCCAGGACAGGCTCCAAAGCCACAGAGAAACCCTGTCTCGAAAAACCAAAAAGAAAAAAAAAAGTGTAGAATGATGAGCTCACTGATCCACGCTATGCCATTACCCACTGCCCCACTGCAAAATCTTTAAACTTTGTGTCAAGAAGCAAATCTTCCAGAGACAGAAAGCCCATTGGTGGTTTGTGGTAAAGAGGGTGGCATTTGTGCTGGAGCAAGGAACATGCCCATGGTGTTAGTGCTGATGGCTGTAGAGCCTTCTGTGTATACAGAAAAACCACCCAACTGTCTACAGAAACAAACAAAAAAAACAAACAAGCAAAAACAAACAAGCAGGAGTTATAGAGTCTTGTGCGCTGGCATCCACATGGGTGCTGGGTGTCAACCCTAGGTCCTCTTCAACAGTATCAGCTGAACCATCTATCCAGCCTTACAGAGTTGGCTTTTTTTAAAATGTAATTTTAAAAAATTACTTTTATTTGAGTGTGCATATGCCTTCTATCAATCCTTCTGTCTTGGCCTCCTGAGTACTTAGGTAATAGACATGCCCCATGCATGGTTAGTTGTCATTTCTTTTTCTTTTCTTGGTTTTTCGAGACAGGGTTTCTCTGTGTAGCCCTGGCTGTCCTTGAACTCAGATATTTGCTTGCCTCTGCCTCCTGAGTGCTGGGTTTAAGGTGTGTGCCACCATCAACCGGTTACTATTTCTTAAAGATGTACCGAAGTTTACTCTGCAAATGTGAGACAGGGTCTCACTACGCAGCCCACACTGGCCCTGAACTCCTATTCTGTCTCAACCTCTGAGCAATGGGGTTGGAGGTGTGCACTACCATGCCTGGCTTGGGGAGGCGGGATGAGAGGCAGTTCCCAGTTGATCCCCTCTACTTCTGCACTGGAGATAACCTCCCCGGAGCATCCCGGGTACCTCTTTGTAGCGTTTGCTGTTCATTAGGAAGATGACCATGAGCAGCTGGAGATAGGCCTCCACTTCGGGGAGGAGAGGGGCTGATGCAGCTTTTCCTGTACGCGGACGGAACTGTAGATCGGCTTCTGTGTCCATGGGCTAGGAGAGGACAGAATTACCATGGAGAAGTGCAGCGAAACCAAGCAACAAGAATTCCCTGGACACTCACTGTGTGTTTCGACACACACTTACTGAGTGCCCACTGTGCACAAAGAAATTTGCCAGGTGCTGAGGATATGAGATTAAAGATAGTCCCTTTTTTTGGAGCGGCAAGGAGGCTGACGACAGAATAGAATAAAGATTTCTGTAATCTCACAAAAAGCTTAACTTAAGAACAAAGCGACCACACCCGAGACCACTGCGAATCCTACCCAACACCCTTAAAGCTAGCCCACTCACTTCTTCTAGGAAGGGTAGCAAGAAGTCTCGAGTGGCATTATTGGAGGTGAAGAAACCATGCACGGCCTTATACAGAACATAGTGGTTGAGGCGGCGTGACGTGGACGGCAGCATCCGCAGCGCCCTCAGCACAAACCGAGGCTCCTTGCCCGAGACAGCCTTCTCGAGCTGCTTCACATGTTCTTTGATGTCTGCAGAGGACCAGAGAGAGAAGTTACTGCAATTCCTCCTGTTCCTTACCACTCTGGGGGAGCAGTTACCTGGAGGTCTTACAAAGGGGGCGGTACGCATATTTACGCCTTTGGGCCTAAAAGAATTATGCAGTATTTATGGCACAGTCCACCGATTTTCAGACATAACCGGAAACAAGGAAAAATACAATTGGGGCACGGGATAGGGCAGGCATAGCAGAAAGGCACAGAAAAGAAAACAGTTGAGAAACAAAGCAGAAGAAATACACGGAGATTTATCAGAGCTCAAAATAGGGAAAGACTTTGTAGAGAGCGGAAAAATCTCAGACAGACACACAGGACTGATGAGTGTGTCTGTCTACACTACAAAAAACCCTTCTGAATAACCACGTCAACAAGAGAAAAATACGTGCAACAAACAGCCAGGTTCACATTTCACTTCACAAAGAACTTACAGAACTGATTAAGAGAAACTATGGGGGTTAGAGAGATGGTTCAGCGGTTAAGAGCACCGGCTGCTCTTCCAGGGTCCCAGGTTCAGTTCCCAGCACCCACATGGTATCTCACAACTGTCTGTAACTCCAGTGCAGGCAAAACACCAATGTACATAAAGTAAATAAATAGATCTTTAAAAAAGAGAGAGGGAGGTCAGGTGGTGGTGGCACACGCTTTTAATCCCAGCAGAGGCAGGCAGATCTCTGAATTCAAGGCCAGCCTGGTCTAAAGAGCAAGTTCCAAGATAGGCGCCCCCCCCCCCCCCCCCCCCCCAAAAAAAAAAAGATAGAGGGAGAAAGATACTACTGGTCATAACTTCAAAACAAAAGTGGACTTGGACAAAAAGCAGAGGACGACAAAGACACGAAGGCTGTATTTGGCAGTATGCAAATACCTGAACAGACTTTTTTTTTTTTCAAGACAGGGTTTCTCTGGAGCTTTTGGATCCTGTCCTGGAACTAGCTCTTGTAGACCAGGCTGGTCTCGAACTCACAGAGATCCACCTGCCTCTGCCTCCTGAGTGCTGGGATTAAAGGGTGCACCACTACCCAACAGAGACTTTTATACTACTAAATTAGCAGTATTTTTAAATGGAATGAAACATAAACAGTAAAGAGAAAAGAACATTTATAATGTAAATCAGATTTTCAGGACAACATAAAAAGCTTTAGAAATGGGGCTGAAGCGATGGTTCAGTGGTTAAGTGCACTGGCTACTCTTCCTCTGGAGGAGTAGCACCCACGGGGTGGCTCCCGTCCATCCACAACTAGAGTTCTGGGAGTCAGATGTCCTCTTCTGACCTTTGTGGACAGTGCACACAGGTGGTACACTGACAACCACCCAGGTGAAACACACACACACAAACACAAATTTAAATTTAGACATGTTTACCCTTTTTGACTTAGACATATAAATTCTGGGAAGCTACATTTAAGTAGTTATAAAAGTCAATTAAAAGTTTAGGTATGAAGATGATGATTGCAAAACTACTTAAAAGAGCAAGAACCATGAAAAACTTTAACTGTGCAGTCAAGGGGCAGTTTCTTAGTGACATCCCCTCACTGGGTGCTTGTGATACCAATGACCACAAACGGTAGCAGCTCCTGCTTACGGAGGGTTTGCCATGTATTTACTATGTGCTAGGTGCAGTTCATGCATTCTACGAAAAGACATAAAATCTTTACATACTAATATCTTGAGTCTAACTGTGTACCGCAGCGATTTCAATGATAGAACAGCTTGAAAACATGTTAACCATGCTCGGATTTTTCCCCGTTACTTTAGAATTCTCAAGCTTCAAATTCTCTGCAGTGAACACAAACCACAATGAAATGTACACACACTCTCGGGGGATGCTGAGTGACAGCTCTGCCACTGGCCACTTTCATTTCAGGTAAAAATCTTTACTGGACACAGATACTGTTGCCAAGTTTTTAAGTGGGAGTTGATGCAGTCCACACACACACACACACACACACACACACACACACACACACACACCACTCAAGGCATAATGTGGCTTATCTCCGCATTTTAAAGTGGTTTCTCATGCAGTTAAGCAAAACGAGAGAGAAAAAAAATTCTAGTAAGGAGCCTGTCCCACTTGAGCCAGAACTTGGGGAACTACTCCGGATCTAGGTGAGAAGTCTCACCTCACCCACTTCAAACATGGACAGGATGGACTAAGTGGGAAAAGTAAAATAGCAACTTAATAGAGACAAGAGGATAGGAACCCGAGAACTGGCATCTGGAAGAAAAAAGTTTGGTGGCTTTATAGGAGTTGAGGCCACAGGTAAGCAAGCACTATAAACAAACAAGAAGACAAACTCAGGAGTGGAAGTGTGGATGTGCTTGAATTCTTTAGGCGTGGAGGGGGAGTAAGGACCTCAAAAGAGAGGAAAAGAGCAACGGGACAGTTTAGATACTTCAATTACAGAAGGAAGGAAGCAAAACAAGGTAGAAATGGCTTTCCTAAGGAGTTCGCTAAAGGAAACCCTCTATAAACGCTCAGCTAAGGGGCCAGTGTACTACCCTGGCCTCTTTAGACACAAATACAAACGCTGATTTCTAGGGATCAGCAACGTTTCGGAGGTGCTAGAATCGGTTGGATGGGGTGTACATGGAGTAGATCAGTGGGAAGGACTGAAGAAAAGCCTCGGTGAGACCAAGATGCAAGAGGAAGTATGAGGAAGGCAGTCCGCAGCCTGGAGAACAGGTTCAGTCGCCGGCTGGGGTCGAGAGCCGCAGGGTGGTGGAACGGGCACTTCCGACCCCAGCCCCATAGACCGAGGTAGGTGGAGGCTGCGCTGAGGTCCCAGGGAGAAGTCGCATCACCGTGGCCGCTGTCACCCGTGATCGCGGCACGTCCCGGACGCGGGCTCCCGTACCTTCCAAGGTGACAGTGTCCAGCTCTCGCTGGGAGTGCTCGGTCGTGGCTGCCTTGCCGTCTCCCTCCCCCGTTGAGCCGCTCCCTGCTGCTGCCTCCTCTTTCATCTCCACATCCTGGGGGGCCGGCGGCGGCGGTTCTTGTTCCCCTCCCGGCGGCGGCTTTGCCTTGTCGGCGCCTCGGCGCCGCGCCGAGCCCTCCTGCTTCATGGCGCCCGGGGTCGCGGCCTGGTCCGGGGACCGAGGCAGGGGCCTCGCCTAAACCCTCACACCAGAGACCAGGCACAGAGCCGGGCCTGCACACCAGCGCGCGCTCGCGTCGGGCCGCACGATGACCGAGCAGCTGCAAACTCCTTCCCGGCGCTGGGGCTTCTGGGAAATGCCAGGCCCAGCGAGCGGATGGCCGAGTCCAGGGAGGGGAGAGAAATCAACAGCCGAGGTGCACGATGAAGGCGGATCTTCCAGGAAGGGGGAGGAGTCCGCAAGAATTTGTGGGGCTTAAGAGTGGTGATTTTATTTTCCTCTCGAGTGCGTATCTCCGGACGTCCGCGAGAGGTCCCCTTAGGCTCCAACCTGGGCTACCACAGACTCTAATACGTAAGTGGATAGGACCTATCCGAGTGCAGATCCTGATGACATCACAAGTTGCCGGGCTTTTTTTTTTTTTTCTTCTTTCTCTTCCCCGCCCGGCAAACTCTCCCAGTTTGCGCAGGTCAGGTCCCCTGTGAAATCCGTCAGGCTCGTGCTCTCAACGCACGCCGGGTGCTTCCAGCGCCGGGAAGAAAAGAGCCTGTGTGCTTGTAGCTAGGCTGTTAGATTGAACTGAGCTCAACCCCTTGGCATCCGAACTTCCTTGGCAAATTTTTGTATAGTGCTGAATATAAGGTAGACCATCTCTGCAGCCTGAGGGTGTGTTGGGGTAGGGTGTATTTGTGTAGAATTAGTCAAATTTAATAATAGGAGGCCACGTAGTATACAGCTCAGGGCCAATATGTAGAGGATTGTTGCGAAACCTAGATCAAGTACGGCTCATTCATTTAACCCCAGCTCTCGGGAGGCAGAGGCAGGCTGATCTCTGTAAGTTCGAGGCCAGCCTGGTCTACAGAGCGAGTTCCAGGACAGGCTCCAAAGCTACAAAGAAACCCTGTCTTGAAAAATAGAACAAAACAAAAGTAGGGCCAGAGGTAGTGCCGTCGTTAATCTCAGCACTAGGGAAGAGGATCTACATAGCAAATTCCAAAAAAGAAGAAGGAGGGGGAGGAGGAGGAGGAGGAGAAGGTGGAGGAGAAGGAGGAGGCGGCGGAAAAAGAAAGGGAAAAAAAAGTAATATGGGCCCACAAGGATAAAGGACCTTGTTGCCAAGTGTGGAGACATGAAGACATGAGCTTGATCCCTAGGTTCCATGGTAGAACGAGAGAAGAGTCCCACAGGTTGTACTCTGACCTCCACAAGCATGCCGTGACAGCATGCCCCCAAAAATAAATGAGAGAGAGAGAATGTACTGTACCCAGACAAGCACCATGTTCCACTCCAGTAATCCCAGTAAGGAAAAACAATTGTCATTACTTGGAGGTTAGCCTGGGCTACATAGTTTTAGGAAAGCCTGAGCTACAGTGTGATAGCCTGCTGCCTCCTCAAACACAAAACAACCAGACGAGCAAGGTGAGTTAGCAGATAAAGGTATTGCCACAAGAGAGGGTGAGGAAAAAGTTGACACTCTACATGTTCTGCTTTGGGACCCAGTGTGCTGTGGGGAGGGAAGGAAGAGGTTCTAAGGGAGCAGTTTGCAGAGGCCTGTGAATGGGGAGCAGAATGATGTCCTTCGTGGGGTGCACAGATGGAAGAAGACTGGACCAGAAAGCCTTCCCATCGGCACAAAACAAAACTCCAGCATGGAGACTTGATCTCCTCTATAAACAGAGCTGGGACTGGCTCAGCACAGGCTCCAATAGGGATTCAGAAGACACAGAATGTGTCTCTTTTATATTCCAAATCCTTGGGGACGTCTGTGTTTGTTTGTTTGTTTTGGTTTTTTGAGATAGGGTTTCTCGGTAGCTTTAGAGCCTGTCCTGGACCTAGCTTTGTGGACCAGGCTGGCCTCGAACTCATAGAGATCCGCCTGCCTCTGCCTCCCAAGTGCTGAAATTAAAGGCATGTGCCACCACCGCCCAGTGTTGTTTGGTTTTTGAGACTCACTCTGTAGCCCTGGCTGGCTTGTAACTCATAGAGATTCACCCGCTGTCTCCAGAGCGCCAGGATAAAAGGCATCTAGATCCTTCTCTGCCCCGTCACACCTGGCAGCTGCATATATTTTAAAAACTTCATTCATGTGATTAGTTGGGGGCCACTCTTCTCATGTATGTGAGGGGGTCAGAGGACACCCCCTTCCCACCATGTGGGGCCTAGCAGTTGAAGTCAGGTCGAGAGACTTGGCAGCAAGTGCTGCTGAGCCACCTTGCTGGTGTCCCTCCTTATCGCTTGTATGATTTTTATTCTCAGTACTAGGAAGCCACTCGGCAAACAGAAATGTGTGCTCCAGTTCTAGGGTGCACACCTGGACCTGTTCTCCCAAGCTGTCCTTCCACCGTCCCCCCTCAGTGCTGGGGGACAGAGAACAGAGCTTTCTAATGAGCACAGGGATAAACTTACTAAAGACCCTCGTGACACCCTGGACTTCAGGTGGCGGGAATGGCGAAGGGAGAAAGCAGACCAGCTTTGTCGTTCATCCTTCCAATCACGGAAGTTACCTTGCTGGCTGCTAGTTAAGATGTCAGCTCGCCTCTGTGAAGTTTACATCACGGGGAACAGATGACTAAGTCAGCAGAGAAGACTGCAGTAGAACCCGAGGGCTTCCAAAGATGCCAGGAGCGGGGGAGGAGGGCTAACCGTGAAGCTTTTGGCAGCTGGTCGTGATGAGTCTTGCTGTGGAGAAACTGGCCTGGGCAAGGAGGTCGGTAAGAAGTGGGAGATTCTGACTCCAGGGGCCTTGGAGATATAGTCTACTCATAAAAATGCTTGAAAAGAGATTGATGTGTATAATACGCGTGGGTGTGGGCGTAGGTGTGGCTCGGGATGCTGGGGAAATGACTCAGAGGTTAAGAGCGCTGACTGCTCTTCCAGAGGACCTGGGTTTGAGCCCAGCACCCACACGGTGGTTCACAGCTGTCCATACTCCGGTTCCCTCCAAGGATCCAGCCTTCTCTTCTGGCATCTGAGAGCACCAGGCATGCAAGAGGTACACATACATACATGCAGGCAAAATACCCATACATGTAAGAGGGAAGGGGAGATGGAGGTATTGGTGGGTTGGTGAGATGGTTTTGCTCAATGCCAAGCCTGACGACTGATCCAATTCTTGGATCCTACATGATGGGAAGAGAGAACCAACTCCCAGAAGTTGTCCTCTGACCCATACAAGCATGGCATGGCACAATGCAGCCCCCATAAATAAGTGCAAATACATAAGACTGGTGACAGATGTTCAAAGCCCACTTTAGGCGGAAGGTGATAGGAACCCAGAAATTTGATGAGATTAAAGTATATTGGCCAAGCCTATCTATATTATTTCCTCCCACACCCATCCTGAATTGAGGCTGAAAACAAAACAAAAAGCAGAAAGAAAGCAAGTATCATTTAACGCGGTGGTTCTCAACGCCCGAATGCTTCGATGCTTCTATACCGTTCCTCGTGTTGTGGTGACCCCCCAACCACAAAATTATTTTCGTTGCTTCTTCCTAACTGTAATTTTGCTACCGTTATGAATCGTAATGTGAATATCTGTGTTTTCCGATGGTCTTTGGTGACTCTTGTGGAAGGAATGATTGACTCTCAAAGGCCCCTTCCCCTCTTCCTCTTTTCTAATTAAAATTTTTTTATTTTATATATGTGGCTATTTTGCCTGCATGTTTATGAACCACATACAGGCAGGACCCTTGGAGGCTAGAAGAAGGCCTTAGATCCCCTGTGACTGGTGTTACAGATGGCTGTTAGCCATCACATGGGTACTGGGAATTGAACGCAGGTCCTCTGAAAGAGCAACAAGTGCCCTTAACCCCTAAGCCAACTCTCCAGCTCCCTAAAAAAAAAAAAAAATTTAAGGGGCTGGAGAGATGGCTCAGTGGTTAAGAGCATTGCCTGCTCTTCCAAAGGTTCTGAGTTCAATTCCCAGCAACCACATGGTGGCTCACAACCATCTCTAATGAGATCTGGTGCCCTCTTCTGGCCTGCAGGCATACACACAGACAGAATATTGTATACATAATAAATAAATATTTTAAAAAAATTTAAAACAAGGTCTCACTATGATCATCTGCAGTTTTTCTTAACCATCTTGAAAACTTGTGTTTGTTTGTTTGGGGCTTATATCATCCGCCTCTAGACCTTTCCCTCTCCCAAGCCCTCACCCAGGACTAGAGGACATGGGCTCCTCGATGAACTCATACGGTTTTGATGCTCTTCTGCATGTAGAGCGGACAGTGTGCACTGTAACCTCCTGGGCTCTTGGAGCATCTTCCAGCCAGCCCGAGGACAGTGCGAGCAGAGTCACGAACACGTGGATAACGTCTGCTTCTTTACCTGGCACAAATGACTGATACCTTTACATAAGAACTGGAAGTCAGCTTGTCCTAGGATCGACATAATATAATATTTTCCATTTATTCCAGAAAGGCTAGGTTTTTTGTTTGTTTGTTTGATTGATTGATTTGTTTTTTGAGGCACAGTGGGAAGGATTTTACTGGGAAATTGATGTTTGCTTGCTTCTTTGTTTTTCTTAATGAAATGGCTCAAATTTGCAAAGATTTTGAATGATTCTGTATCTTCACGATTTAAGCATCAGGAGATTGGCTTAGTGGGTGACTGAGATGGAGGACAGAAGGAGAGAGATGCTAGGGTAGGTGGGATTTGGTGACAATGCATGAGGAACATGGCATTTCAGTTAATCCTGGAGACTCTAGTGACTTGGAGAGTTCCAGAGAGCACAGTAAGGTCGGGAAGGCGGGAGGGAAGCCGGCAGAGAAGGTGCCTTAGGAAGCCTTGCTCAGCAGCTGAAGGAAGGAAAGCCCTGCATAGAGGGCGCAGAGGCGTGGGAGAGTGTCTGGATCCCACGTGTACTGGGGGCCGGATCTCTGGACTTCCAGGCCGCTCAGCCCCACTAGGGCTTCTGTGAGGGTCAGTTCCTCCTCCCCGAGGGAGGAGAGCAGGTCAGGCCGCAGAGGGAAAACGCCCTCTTTATCTTGCAGGAAGTTCTGCTCCATGGTGCTTTCAACCTGCAAGGGACCAAAGTGGCCTGAAAAGGAGGAACCGAACCCCCTGCCCCTCTCCTGACAAAGGCAGGCTGATTACCCCGAACACCTAGGGAGCGGGAAGACACAGCTCCTAGGATAAGACTCCCAGTGGTTCCAGTTGTGCCCTCCCGTCTGCGGCTTCTCCCTGGCATCTCACCAGCTTCAGCTGCATCGGGAGGAGCTTCTTCTCCAAGGATTTTACAAGAAGCTTCTGTTGGGCTTCACTTAGCACTGGAGGGAAAAGCAGAGGAAGGAAAATGTGTTGCTGGTCCAGAGGGAACTACAGACTCCAAATAGTGACATTTCAGAATTCCTGCACACTCTAGTCAACGAATCCATCTGTCCGTCTCTCCATCCGCCCGCAGCTGAACACCTGCTCTATAATGCGCATCTTGGCTGGGCACTAAATGCAAAGTCGTGACCCTTGACTGAGTAAGGGGCATGAACCTTTAACCCCAGCATTTGGGAGGCCGGAATATGGATCTCTGTGAGTTTGAGTGCAGATCATCCTACATAGTGAGTCCCAGGCAGGCCAGGGCTATGGTGAGACCCTGTCTAAAAGGCACAGCAAACCCCAATTCTAATCTTTTGCTGCAGTTTTGGGGAGAAGACAAAGTGGTGCTTTCTGTTTGTTTTTGAGACAGGATCTCATTCTGTAGCCCAGGTTGGATTAGAACTCACTCTGTAATCCAGCGTGGCCTCAGACCCACAGTGATCCTCCTGCCTCAACCTCCTGAGTGCTGGGCTTATAGGGATGAGCTCCCACAGTGGTGACAACCCAGGGAGTTAAGGAAGTCATAGCTGAGGGGTTTCCTTTGGGTTTGGCATTTTTCTTTCTATCTTTCTTCCTTTTTTTTCTTTCTTTTCTTATTTATTTACTGAGAACGGGTCTCACTATGTAGCTCTGGCTATCGTGGAACTCACTCTGTAGACCAGGCTGGCCTTGATCTCAGAGATCCACCTGCCTCTGCCTCCCAAGTACTGGGATTAAAGGTGTGCACCACCATGTCTGACTTTTCCTCCACAATTGTGTGTGCATGCACGTGTGTATGTGTGTGCATTCAAGCACTCTCCTGTGCATGCCATGATGTGTACGTGGGAGGGACAGGACAACTGGCTGCAGTGGTGCCCCACCATGTGGGCGCCAGGAATTGAATTCAGGTGGCCCAGCTTGGCAGCAAGAGCCTTTACTCATTGAGCCACCTTGTGATGGGTTACTCCCCGAAAGTAAAGCTAACAGGTGGGCAGCAATATGGAAGCCATGAACTTAGCTCTAGGCAGAAGGCTTAAATATGCAGCTAAATAAATAAATAAATAAATAAAGGACCAGCTGAATTCCTAGGAATGAAACCAACAAAACCAATGGTGGTGACTGATTTTTTTCTCTCCCTCCAGTAGCAGGGTTTGAACTCAGGGCCCCTTAGCGTTGCATCGCGTATGCTAAGCAAGCGTCACAATACTGAACTACATCCCCAGCTGGAATCAATTTTTAAAAAGTGTTTATACAAACGACTGTAGTACAGACCACCTGGCATCCTCTCATTCATGCATTTGGGAAGTCATTCACAGGGTTTATTCTTGTAACAGAAAACCACGTGACTCACTGCGCACTCACCTGTTAGAGCCCCGAGGAAATAGAGGACGGCGCCCATGGCATCCTTTGACAGCAGGACGTCTTTTGGGAGTGCTTCCAGGGTCACTTCGTGTCCCTTGTCCAGAGCTGCTTCGAGCTGTGAGGAAAACTGGGTGATTAATCCCTCAGGTAAGGGTCTAACCTAGCACCTGGCACACACAGCCTCTGGACTCCGGCTGACTCTCTCCCACTTCATATTTCTTTTTTGTGTAGTCAGGTCCTGGAAAGCGCTGGACCTAGGTTCCTTGTTCCCTGGGTTTGGAGCTCTGGAAGGTTCAAGCTGTTACCCAGCAGAGGGCGCCACTGGCCTGTTGCTACACTCTGACAGCAGAGAGTGCACGTGCCTTCCGGGAACCCTGGGCCAGTGCTCTTTTCCAGGGACTAAGGGGCCAGTGATGGCTAGTAGCCTAGGTACACTTGGCCAGCCTTGAGAAAGTATCCGCTGTGGACTCTATAGCCTCTGGCCGCTCTGTGCACTGTCTGTTCCCCCTCCCCATCTGCACCGGCCCACCACCACCCAGGCGCGCCTTCCCCCGCACTTCCTGTTTTCCCCAGGGGACCTCACCGTCTGTTCAAGGTCTTGGAGCTCTTTTTTCTTTCCTAGGAGGTTGCTGAGGGAGGTGAGCAGGGAGCTCTGCCCCACTTTACTCAGTTTCTCCACTTCATGAGTCTCTCTCTGAACCTCTTCTTTTAAAGTCTCGAAGTCGTCATGCATCTCCCCTAGGGGTACAGTCAACACCGCTGGCATCTCCCCTAGGGCACAGTCAAGGCCGCGGGTGCCCCTTCACCTGGCCCCTCCCACCCAGTACATAGTTTCTGCGGGCTCAGTCACACCTCCCTCTCCCCTCTCCACCCTGTGCCCTGCTTCCAGCTTGAATCGGACCTCTTTACCAAGGTGTGTGGTTATGAAGTTATGCTAAAGCCTCGTCATGAAGGATGGAGCTAGAAGGCGGACGGGACCCCATGCAGTCAACTAACAAAACAGTTAACCACGCCTCCATTCCCACGACTCCCGCCCCCCCCCCATCCCCCTTTCTTCATCAGTGCTCAGTTGGCCTGTGTTTTCAACCTGTCCAGCTAGCCATTTAGGGTAAGCCTATTTCCCCTTCTCTTGTGGAAAGGATGCCTTTGACAGCTTAGTGACAGTTGAGCTGGGGCTGCTTCAGAGAGCAGTGAGGGTCTGGATCCGGGGAAAGGAGTGAGCTGCAGCCTGGTTGCTTAGAGACCCGGCATCCTAAAAGTACGTCCAGTCTGTGTTGGAGAGAGCGGCTTCCTGGAAGTGGCTCTAATTTCAGGACCTGGGACTCGGCCTTTTTCTTTTCCTTCCCCGCTAATGCTTTCCTCCTACCTGTGTGGCAAAGTCTTGAAAACATTCCCAAAACTCCTTACCAACATCAGATGCCTGGATAACTGAGAAAATAAGAAGGTAAACAGGCAGGTAAGAACATGATCCTTCGGAATGGCGGCCACCCCTAGGCAGTGAGTCTCTGGGGACCATGAGACTGCACCGCCCCTCTGAGCTCCCAGCCCTCTCCAGAATCCTCTGGCTCCGTTCTGGCCACACAATCCTGGGTGGCAGGAGTGGAGCGGAGGAGCTAAGGCGATGTGAAAAGGGCAGTCTGACCAAACTGGTGTCCGACCAGCAGCTGAGTGACTCAGCGCCTCCTGCCCTAGTTACTGGACAGCAGATACCTGTGCAAACAGGTTGCAGCTACTGGGGCCCTTGACAACAAAGGCCTGAGGCATCTTGTCTACAGATCTCCCCCTTCCGTGGCTTTTTCCTAACTTTCTGTTGGAGGTTCTACGGGAGGTTCTGTAGTTGAGGGATAGCGGTTTGCTGAGACCTGTCTCACTAACTTCCCTGTCTGTCCTATGGAAGGGGGAGGAAATTAGGAGTTTTGAACCCGAGTCAAGAAAGTCGTGAAGCAAAAGGCACACTTACGTAAGAATTTTGCCTCTCCTGGCTTTTCTGAAAACACAAAAAGAGCACATCTGTCAGGACGAGCTCTTTGCTGCCTTTCGCTAAAGCCACTGTTAAGACTGCGTCCTCATGAAAACCCGGAGACCCTGTTAGCACACCTATCTGGATCAATTGGAGCACACCCTGTCTCCAGATCACTCTGTTCCTGACGGCGTCTTTGTTTCTTTGTCTCTTTGGGCAGTATTTATATCCCATACCTCTATCTGCCTGAGGGCCCAGGAAACAAGAGCACATCCTCGTGCACTGCTCTTAGAGGGTGGGAGATTTTAGGGAATGATTTGGGGCAAGGGACGTGGGGCCCACCTACCTCCTGGAGGGAAGGTCTGCATGCTGTCATTGCAGATGTGTGGGATGTCTGTAATGGACAAGAGAAGGCACCCAAGAGTTACACCGGCTGCCACACCCCTCCTTCTGTAGCCTCAAGCCCAAGGGTTCTGCTCAGGGCTAGATTCTGCCCCTCAAATGCCTCGTCTAATTCTCTACCCAACCCTACTGCTGGAAGTTGTAAGCTCTTGCCTACAATAGCATTTTCTCTCCTGAAATCCAGTACTGGCAGCAGGATCTGTCTCCTTGGGCTTTCTAAGGTCAGAAGCCGTGCTGGTTTGGTCTTTGTGTCACTCCCTATGGCTTCCCCAGCACCCAGAGACACCTGGAACTCAGAGTCCCCCCCTCTTCTGTCTCTGGCAATGGGCAATAGAATCTGCTGCCTCCCCGATCCACCCAAATCATTGCAAGATAGGACCAGGATGCCCCCGCACTGATGGAGGCACCCCTTATCTTGAGGGGAGAACGTGCCGGTCTTTGCTCACCCCACTCATCTTTGCCATTAACCATCAGCTGTCTCACACGAAAGGCCAGGACACAGCCCTTGGGGATGGTTACAGCCTCCTTGTGGTTCACGGATCCCTAGGGTTACACAATGAGAGTCTGTGAGTCCTCTGAGGTCCTACATAGGCGACATTAAAGCAGGGGCAGGAGGCAGGTGCGGAGCCGGGGCTGAGAGCCTCTGGGGAGGCCCCAGCAGGACCGCCAGCTGTCGGTCTCTGTGGTCTGGACGTGAAGCCTTCCCACTTAGGTCTAGTAATGCTCACCCTCTACCGTGCTATGTCTGCTTCCGGATTCGACACGTGAAGGGAACTGGGCAGACCTGCTCCAGCACCTGCCTGTGCACCATCCTGCTTCCTCTTCCTCTGCACCAACTACCCCATTCTTATCTCATCGAGGAAGTTTTCCATGACTAACTCCTCCCCTGGCTCCCAATCCCAGCCCATCCCTCATGAACACACTCACTAGGTGTATGTAGAGATAGAAGAGATGTACTTCCTTCTACTGAATTGTCCAAGCCTACATCCTCTGGCCTTTCACTGTGTGTCTCGTGTATATGTAAGGACTTTTTTTTTTTCTTTTTGATTTTTCAAAGCAGGTTTTCTCTGTAGCTTTGGAACCTGTTCTAGAACTAGCTCTTGTAGATCAGGCTGTCCTCGAAAACAGAGATCCGCCTGCCTCTGCCTCCCGAGTGCTGGGATTATAGGCATGCGCCACTGCCTGCAGAACTTTCTGACCTACCCCCACCACAGGGGCTCACCAGGTAGCCCAGACTGACTTTGAACCTGTGACCCTTCTGGCCTCTGCCTTCAGAGTGCTGGGATTACTGGTGCGCCCCCCCCCCCACCACACCAGGCAGGAGCTCTGCTCTTCAGCTTTGGCAGGTGGGAGGGGAGGGATGAGGACAAACTCAATAACACTTGGCCTGCTCCGTATTGTCTGTGGTGTGTGGACCGGGACCCTGCCCTGCTTGGTACTGCTAAGCAAGGAGAGGGGTGTGTGGCCAACTTGGCTTTGGATATTTTTTTTCCATGTCCTCTATCCTGAGTAGGCACCATTCAGGCAGAGTTAATGGAGCCTGTGTGTGTGTGTGTGTGTGTGCGCGCGTGCGCACGCATGTGTGAAGCAAACCTGCAGTCCCAGCGGAGCAAAGAATGGGAGGGAGAAACAGCCTTCTGCCTTGCCAGCTCTCTCCAGAGTGACTTCCTGCACGGTCTCCACCACCTCCATCACCACATACAGGTTCTCCCCGCGATCCCGCATCTCCTTAAGGAACGGGTGATCCGCTGCCAGTTTCCTGAGGCAGGAAAAGCATAGGACGTCACTCAGCACCTCCTCGCCAGGGCCAGCTTCAGTGCTTTATATTAACGTTTATTTTATTTCTGAGACAGGGTCTCGCTATACAGCCTTGTCTGACCTGGCGCTCTCTCTGTAGAGCAGACTGGCCTTGAACTCACAGAAATTTGCTTGCCTTTGCCGCCCAAGAACTGGGACTAAAGGCATGTGTCACCATGCCCCGCGGTGTCTACTTTTTAATTCATCAATCCTAGCATCTAGACAGTAAGGTGCCAGGGAAGGAACGAGGGTTTAGTCAGACCACAGTTGCAAACTCAGACCTCCGGCTTCCGGGCAGGGCAGCTGCTTTGAGTCTGCGTTGCCTCACCTATAAAACAGAGCTGACGCCAACAACCTCCCAAGGTGCAAGATAAACTGGGCAGACAGCCGGAGGCGCAGCACCTGGCCTGGATCAAGGCCTCGTGGTCACTTCCTCCTCTCCTCCTACCCAGGAACAGGTTCTCCTCTTTTGGCCTCTGTTTATGTGTCTGAGACTCCTCTCTGCCTCGTTTTTTATGTTTGTGTGTGTGTGTGTGTGTGTGTGTGTGCATGCGTGCATGCACACACGCATACGTGCGTGTATGTATGCACATATGATGTGTGTACATGGATATGTGCTGCAGTATGGGGGTCAGGTGACAGCCTCAGGTGTGTCTATCTTTGCCTCCCTCCTTGTTTAAGGTAAGATCTTTTATTGTCTGAGTATACCAGCCTAGATGCGTCCTTCTTCCTCCAGTTCACGCCCCCAGAGATTCTCCCATCTCCGAGCCCTATCTTTCTGTGAGAACACTGGGTTCTCCGAGGCAGGACAGTACGTGCGCCTTTTACGTGGGCACCGGGGATTAACCTCAGGCACTAACACTTGTGGGACAAGCGGTGCACCGATTCCTGCCTCTGTTTCCCAGACGTGGCCCGTCTCCGCCATCTCTTCTCCATCTAGTCTCACCTCTTGCCACTCCCAAGGCTTCCGGATGTAAACATGTCTCTGCCCCTAAAAGATCTGCTTCCATTCCTGAACACTCCTTCAAACCACCATCCAACTTGTTTCCTTCGCCTTATTGGCAAGATCTCCAAAGATATTTGTCTTTGTCTAGTCTTCACCATCCCATCATGATTTTTCTGATTACTAATTTCTTCTAATTTGTCTTCTGTTTCTGCCCCTCAGCTGAAATCACAATGGCCCTGCACGCTCTGTACTGGGTGTCCCTCCCTAATTGTGCAGTGTGACTGTGTCGTATCTTGGCTTCTAATTGCATGCTTCTTCTCCTTTCTGGCTTCTAAATTATATACATTCTTCTTTGTTTGTTTGTTTGCTTTTGTTTTTAGTTTTTCAAGACCAGGTTTCTCTATATATCCCTGACTGTCCTGGAATTTGCACTGTAGACCAGAACTCACAGAAATCTACCTGCCTCTGACTCCCCAGTGCTGGGATTAAAGGTGTGCGCCACCACCGCCCGGCTCTAAATCATATACATTCTATCTGACTCCCATTTTCCAGTTGATTTGGAACCTTAATATTTTCTGTCCTCTGAGATTTTGCTGGTGTGTGTGTGTGTGTGTGTGTGTGTGTGTGTGTGTGTGTGTGTGTAAGCAAGAATACAGCATCAGATCCCCCGGAGCTGGAGTTACTGGTGCTTGTGAGCTGCCTGATGTGAGTACTGAGATCTGAACTCGGGTCCTCTGCAAAAGCAGCAAGTGCTCTTAGCCACTAAGCCATCTCTCCTGTCCCCGAGATTCTGTTTTTATGCCTCCTCTCTGAGTATTCTCCAGCCTCCTCATCTCCCCACCCGATCCCTGCCATCCTGATCGGTATCTTGCTGACCGCCACATGTTCGTCTTTATCCTGACCACTCTCTGAGCTTCCTGCCCCTTTCCCAGCTCCCCCTTGACCATTCTCAGGAGGTAAGTACTCCAGTTGTGCCATGTTAGGAGCTGGCAGCCAGCCCTACAGAACTTCCTCGCTTCTGCCTTCCTGTTTGTCATCTTCAATGTCTTGTAATGTCACAACCTAAGTCAAGACCCAGAGTCACCTTTAACAAGACCCTCACCACCACCCTGTCCCCATCACTCTACACCCAGCTAATGCGTTTAATCCATCTCATCATCCTTTGCAATAAGCCTTGCACCCATTCCTCCCTGCCTTCCAGCCACACTTCCCAGCTCATGTTGATAAATATAGCTTCTGTGTAATTATTCGAGTTTGGGTGGCTACATGGCGTCTGCCCGACTCTGCCTTCTTTCCTCCTCTGTCTCTGTTTGGATTTCCTGCCTTGCTATATTCTGTCCTGCCATAAGCCAAAGCAGATTTGTTCTTAGCCAATAGTAACAACAAAGCATGCTCACAGCACACAGAGGCAAATCCCCCATCCCATGTCCTCATTTTATATGTCTGATGGGCAGCGGGACAGGGTCTCTCCTGAGACTCTCCTAACCCCGCCTTCCTCTGTCTAACACACACTTCTTCCTTCTGGTCAGGTCGGTCATGGGCCACATCAGAGCCACATCGGGGTGTCCCTGGTGTCTGCTTATTGGGCTCCTTGACCTGGCTTCTGGTTCCTACCTGCTCTGAGTCTACCCTATAGCTTTCTCTCGTTCCTTTGGCGCCTCCTTTGCCTCTGTCGCGCTAGTTCTCCCGTGGTCCCTCTTGGTTTTGAGACATGTCACCTGCTTGTCTTCGTAACGCACTTCTCTCTCTGCATGCTCCCATCGTTCAAAGCCTCCACCTGAGACCACCACCTTGTGAGGGTCCTGCCTTGCTTCCCCAGCAAGAAGCCCCTCCCCGCCACAAGTCAAACTGAGTGCTTCCCATGCACGGATTGCTTCTTGCATTGAATAATTACTCTTCTGTTTCAATATAGAGTTTCTCTCTGTAGCCCTGGCTGTCCGGGAACTCACTCTGTAGACCAGGCTGCCCTTAAATTCAGAGATTCGCCTGCCTCTGCCTCCCGAGTGCTGGGATTAAAGGTGATAATTGTCCGCCACCAGCTGGATAATCACTCTTGCAGAGTAGCTTTCTCCTTCCTGCACCACAAGGTTGTTTGAACATAGACACTCTAGGAACACCAGCACATAGCAGGATGCCTTAAACTCAGAAATCTGAAAGTGTTTCCCGGGTGACTTGTCAGACTTGCAAGCCTTTCCTTCTGGCCCCTCCAGTCCTCACCTGCTTCTTTCAACCGCTACTTAATTATTTGAAAGTCAGGTCCCCTGTCAAGCTAGGCGTGTGCCTTGTGTAAACATCTCTTCCGACATATCCCTTGTCTGCTGGGGCAGCGGTCCCTAGGTGTGTGGATGGAGCCAGTCTGAAGCTTGCTTATGGGAGAGAGCTCCGGACAGTCTATGGCAGGAACAGTTACTATGACCTCTGCCTTTTCCATTATGTTTCAGTCTTAGGGTTGAAGGAACCATAGAAACTGTCATTCATTCCCACTGTGCTACAGCAAAAAATAAAAAACCCAAAAAACTGAGGTTCCCTGAGAAATGACTTTCCCAAGGTCACACAGCAAGTGAATATGAACATCTGAATGTCCACATCCGTGTATGTGTGCTTGCGGGTGTGCATGTGTTCATGCATGCATGCATGCGTGAGAGGGGGGAGGGGGAATGATACTGGAGGTGCTGGATGATGGGGGCAATGTCTAGGAAGGAGCTTGCAAAAGATTCCCCTTGCCCCTGCTAGACCCCACTATTGAGCTACTTTCCCATCCCCCAGGAGAATTCTCTTTAAGGATGTTCCTGTGGAGACTACATTGGCAAAGGTCAGGGTGAGGGTTTTACCCTTCCACCTGTGGTCCAGAGCATCTGTGCACTGCCCAACCCCATCCCATCAGCCCATCAGCCCCAGACCCTCTCACCTCTCCTTGTGCAAGTTCTCCAGAGCCTTGGGAGCCACGCTGAGGGTCTGGACCTCCAGTGTGCTGCTTCGTGACAGGCCTGCAGTCCCTTTTACCTTCACTGTCTTTGGCACATCCACGTCTCCCTCCACTCGGGCATCCAGCATGTTCTTAAAGCTAAAGTTCCCAGAATCTGTGGGATCTACAGGAGGAAAAAACCAGGAGCTGAGCTGAGCTGCATCTCCATGGCGCCTCAGCACCCAGAGAGAACTGTGGGCTTGGTGACCCCTAACACATCAGGCAAGAGAGCTCCACAGTCCTAGGAGGATCAGATGACTGGTCCTAGCCCTACGGAACCCCTAGAGCCCAGCCCTGTTTGAGAGGCTGACCTGAGGGGCAGTTGCCCGGCTCCAGCACATCCAGGAGCGTGTAGTCGGTGCGCACATAGCGGGCTCCCCAGAATAGCGTGCTCTTCCTCTTCCTCAGCACCAGGCAGAAGGGATGGAAGCGCTTGAAGTCGATGAGGCTGTCTAGGGGTGTCAGATCCCCCCGAGGGTTCAGCTGCCTAGCCAGGGCTCGGGTGACATTCTCAAACATAGTCATTGTGTCTGTGGAGAAAGAGATGGGGGAAGTCAAGGTGGCCGCTGAGGACCCCAAGACCCGAGAGGGACTTTGCAAAGAGGGATCACCAGGCTCTACTCCTAGAGCTGGGGAAGACCTTAGAGAGGCCTGGGTTTTTGAATGTTGGGTCTCGAAGGAACCCAAGGAGTCCTTATTTCGTGATGAAGAATCCTGGGTTTCAGAATTTACATGGCTGGTGGGAGTCACCAGACCTCCCCTTTGTCAAGGGCTCTTTTCTTATTACATGTTCATTTCTTCTCAGTCACGGAGCCCCGCTGGCGTGTCATCAATAGAGGAAGTGAGGCTTCCTCTCATACCAGGGGACAACTGTAACCAGAACCTGGGGACACTAGAGAAAGGAAGCAACCACCACTGGGGCCAATAGTGGACAGTCAGAGCTGGGTACCGTCCTCAGTTGCCTTTTCCTTGGCAAGGGGACACTTGCTTGAACCCTGAACATCCCTCACCCCTGCCTCCTAGCGAGGTGGCTGTAAGGAGGCCAGTTCCCGCTCCTTTGCCTTGGTTTTCCCTGCTTACATTACATCCCTTTTCCAATAGAGAGTTCAGGGCACCTGCTCAGCCCTTTACCCCTTGGGCGTGTTGGTGACTCTGCCTGGATTCCCATGGCACCTTGTAGATCCACTTCGGAAACACCTGCTAATTCATCTTGTTACCATCTGTTCGCCTGCCTGTCTCACCTCCTGTAATCTCCCAGAGGGCAGGAAATGGGCCTTAGTCACCTCTGCAGCATCAGCACCAGGTGCCGTGCTGGGTAGAAAGAAGGGAAGAATGAACATGACCCTGGGAGATATGGTGGGGTGAGAGGGACCAAGGAGGACCTGAAGTTCACTGTCTTCCGTCTCTGTCTTTGAAGTCCAGGTACATCACCTGGGCAGCCAGAGACACACCCAGAATATCCTGGTGGGTGGCAGCGGACACATCAGCTAGCCTCCATGGGCCTCACTATCCATCCTTCCTTCCTTCCTTCCTTCCTTCCTTCCTTCCTTCCTTCCTTCCTTCCTTCCTCCCTCCCTCCCTCCCTCCCTCCCTTCCTCCCTTCCTCCTTTCTTCCTCTCACAGGATAACCTCCAGGGACCAGATGAGCGGCCCTGGGAAGTGCTCTCCATCCGAGAGGCTTTCAGAGGGTTCTCTCTTCTCTCTGGAAGCCTACCTTGATACCTGATACCAACTCCCAGTGATATCCAGGGGGAATTTTATGGCCACAATAAAAGACAAGAAACCCCACACCTTTTAGTCCCAGCGTTTCCCCCAGACCCCCAGAATGTCCCCCTGCCTCCTCAGCTGTTACCAGTCTTACCAGGGAAGGAGTGATGCTGGGTCCTGTCTGGCAGCTGGGGGCGGGGTGAGGGCCCAGAGCTCGCTCTGTCTGCAGGTTGGCAGAATGACTGTCCCTTACCAGGACGGGCCACTTTATGCCTCTGTGGAGGTGGGACATAGGCTTCCTCAGACCCTGCCTGCCTCAACGGCCCCACCCCTTTCTGTCCTACTTCTAGGAGAACAGCATCAACCTGTTCCGTGTGCCCCGCCTCAGGCCCTGGGCCCTGGCCTCCTAAGAGATGAGGGGGTGGCAAGGGAGCTGCCAGGCAGGTGCCAGTGTAGGTGTGGATAGCCGGGGTCAAGAGAGAAAGAAGGTGGCGGCTGAAAGTTGCTTGGGGACACTTTAGGGAGCAGGGAGGCAGTGGGAGTCGATCGCATGTGTATATGTATACCCATGAGTGTGCTTGTATGTGTGTACGGGGGATAAGGGTGGATCTCTTCTCTGCTGTCAACACGGTCCTTCCGGAAGCATGTGTGATTCGTGTGATTCATCTGAGGCCTGTGGACGTGATACTGATAAGAAATCCTGTAAGTTCAGGGACAGCAGAGCAGCCGAGGCCCCGCCCTTCGTCTTTCTGTGCATCAGCCTGCTGATCCCTACCTCTCTCCACCGGTGCTGACAATACAGCCACAGGTTAGTACCAGTGTACACGCCCGTCTGGGGAGGCAGGGGCAGGGTGAGCTCGAGTGGCCTTCAGGGGCTCAGCATCCCGTTCATCTCTGCTTCTCGAGGAATACTGAAGACACGCATGCTCATTTGGAGGCGGGTCCCAGCAGTGTGAGACGGAAAGCTCTGGGATCCAGTGGTCACCCTGCGGGTTGCTCAGGTCTGTCCATCTTTAGTCTCTGCTTGGAAATAATTTAAGAGGATTCTGCAGGCACGGGTAGGGCTCCAGAATACAAATAACACGCTTTACATCAAGGCCCTATGAAGAGTCAGTTTGCTGGAGATTTCCTTTGGTGTCTGGGGGTGGTGAGGATATAATTTCATACTCTGTGAAACTTGTTAAAACTCTATCACTCAGCCGGGGGGGGGGGGGGGGGGGGGGGGGGTGCACGCCTTTAATCCCAGCACTTGGGAGGCAGAGGCAGGTGGCGCTCTGTGAATTCAAGGCCAGCCTGGCCTATAGAGTGAGTTCTAACAGAGCCAGAGCCCTTGTTACACAGAGAAACCCTGTCTTGAAAAGAAAACAAATAAAAATTTACAAAAAACCACTTTATTAGCCGGGCGGTGGTGGCACACGCCTTTAATCCCAGCACTCGGGAGGCAGAGGCAGGTGGATCTCTGTGAGTTCGAGACCAGCCTGGTCTACAAGAGCTAGTTCCAGGACAGGCACCAAAGCTACAGAGAAACCCTGCCTCGAAAAACCAAAAAAAAAAAAAAAAAACAAAAAAAACACTTTATTATTTCACTTCCTCAAAACCTCCTTCAACAGGGAGGATGTTTCGGCGTCACTCTTCCCAATGTCACAGTAACACTTTGCCCCGCCTCTCTGGTCCCCATCCCTCATCCTTTTGCCTCACTTCACGCCTTTCTGGTATAGCAATCGGCCACTAATACAGCTCCGACCCCTGCTTGTCGTCAGGTGTCCATCTCCCTCAGGAGAGGCACGGTTGGGGACTTGGGTAGGTAATGGTCGTCATTGGTCATCTGGTTTTTGTCATGTGAGCACATATGTGTAGAAACGTGGTATATGTGTTATGCACGCCTGCCATCCTGACCCCCCGGATTTCTGCCTCTGCCTCTGTCTCTTTGGACCACTGCACTGGTAAGGCGTCTGAACTCTGTATATAGTCCGGGACTGTGCAGACTCCTGTCCCATCATCAGCCCCGGGAAGGAGGCCCAACTGCCCATTACCTGGGCCAGACATTGGGGAGGTTCTTCCTAGAGTCTACCTTCTTCCAGTGGCTGATGGCTGAGCTGTCTTGTCTCCTTGCTCTTTGGAAGGTCTACGAAGCGGGAGCTGAGTCAAGTCACACATGTGTTTGTGCTTCTTGAGGACCCCAAGTCCCTGTACCAGTTCCTCCCTCTGGCCTCTCATCTTGCTTCTTTCAATTCTGTTGCCGTCCTCCCTTCACGCGGATCCCTTCCCTGCCATCCTCCCTTCACGCGGCTCTCTCTCTAGCCTGCCGTCCTCCCTTCACGCGGATCTCTCTCTAGCCTGCCGTCCTCCCTTCACGCGGCTCTCTCTCTTCCCTGCCGTCCTCCCTTCACGTGGATCTCTCTACCCTGACGCCCTTCTTCTTGTCCTACCTCCACCTCATCTCTGCCATGTTGCACCATTTCCCCAGACTGACTAATGGTGTCTTAAGCACTGGGCTTAGAGGGCTCAAGGAAGGAAGAAAGAGGAAATGAAAATATGTCCAGGTGTGTCCCTGGGCTGCTGTGCGTCACATGCAGGATGCCCTGACTTCTTTACATCCCTGGTCTCCTCCTTGAAATTTGCTTAGTAAGAGTGCTGGCTTATTGTGTTCAGGGCATTTAGGTAAGAATTTAAATTGCACTTGAATGAATTTAATTAACCTGTCAGAATTCTTCTTCTTCTTCTTCTTCTTCTTCTTCTTCTTCTTCTTCTTCTTCTTCTTCTTCTTCTTCTTCTTCTTCTTCTTCTTCTTCTTCTTCTTCT
>NW_026067974.1:10580657-10581613 GCF_014885135.2 Alexandromys fortis | reverse complement strand
CTCTGCCTTTCAGGGAGATTACAGAAAGGGGCTCAGGCCCCTAACCCAGTGAGTGCTTCATCTTGACCTCCTCCCTCCTCCTCTTCTTCTTCTTCTTCTTCTTCTTCTTCTTCTTCTTCTTCTTCTTCTTCTTCTTCTTCTTCTTCTTCTTCTTCTTCTCCTCCTCCTCCTCCTTCTCCTTCTCCTCCTCCTCCTCCTCCTCCTCCTCCTCCTCCTCCTCCTCCTCCTCCTCCTCCTCCTCCTCCTCCTCCTCCTCCTTCTTCTTCTTCTTTTTTTCCCCCCCAGACAAGGTTTTGGAGCCTGTGCTGGCCTCCAATTCACAAAGATCCGCTTGCCTCTGCCTCCAGAGTACTGGGATCTGTCAGAATTCTGTGTGTGTGTGTGTGTGTGTGTGTATTTAGAGTTTGTGTAGCCCAGGGTGGCCTTGAACACACATTCTCTTGTCTCAGACTCTTGAGTATTGGGGTTACACTCGAGCTTACAACACTTGATTCTATAAGAAGTTTTAAATTCTTATTTTATTTATTTTTGTTTTATGTGTAAGAGTGTTTAGCTGGACACATGTAAGTGTGACCAGAAGACAGCATCAGAGCCCCGGATTAGCAGTTACAGGTGGTTGGGAGCTACCATGTGACCATGTTGGTTTTTTTTTTTTTTTATAGAAATGTTTAATTGGGGATGGCTAAGTTTCAGCCATTATCGCCATGGTAGCAAACAGGTATACATGGAACTAGAGAAGGAGCTGATAATTCTACATCTTCATCCTCAGGCATCAGAAGCAACTGTATACTACACTGAGCTTAGCTCGAGCACAGGAGACCTCAAAGCCCACCCCCACAGTGATACACTTCCTCCAACAAGACCACACCCACTCCAACAACAAAGCCACACCTCCTAATAATGTCATGCCCTGTGGAAGCCATTTTCTTTCAAACCACCACAATGTTATTCATATA
>NW_026067974.1:10570382-10575300 GCF_014885135.2 Alexandromys fortis | reverse complement strand
TTTGTTTTTTTTTTTTTTTTGTTTGTTTTTTGTTTTTTGTTTTTTGATACAGGATTTTTTTTTGTGCAGCTTTGGAGCCTGTCCTGGAACTCACGCTCTAGACTAAGCTGGCCTCGAACTCACAGTGATCTGCTTGCCTCTCCCGAATGCTGGGATTAAAGGAGCGCCATCACCACCTGGCTCTACCACTAGCTTTGGCACTGAGCCCACAACAGTTCTCAGTTTGGGGTTAAGCTACCTTTTCTGGGTTTGCTTGTTTTTGTTTTATCCCTCCTCTCCATTCCCCAGGTCTCTGGCCTGACCTTGGGAGTTCTTACAGGAGCTGGAGAGATGGCTCAGTGAGTACTGCACTTGCAGGGGGCCTGAGTCTCAGAAAAATCAAAAAAAAAAAAAAAAAAAAAAGTTAATGGTAGGTTTTGATCTTTATCTCCCTCTGGTGGTCAATTCATGTAAGTGCTAACTCATCCCTGATCCACTGATACGTGTGCATATGTATGTGTGTATGTATGTATGATGTATGTGTGTGTATATATGTATGTATGTGTTGTTAGTAAATGGGAAAAGGAGGACGCCTCCCCAGCTGCATGCTCTTTGTGGACTTGTCTCTTTCTGTCACAGGAAGACAGACACAGACACAGGACAGGCTGTTATTTCCTTGTTTTTCTTTTCACGGCTGCTGACTTTTCCCTTTGGAAGGGCCAAAGAGTAAAGAAAGAAAAGCAGACTGAGAGAGTCCTGAAGCTTGGGAGTCACCGATCCTGGCAAGAGTGGGGAATCTGGCATCTGGAAGTCAGGGGGCGGAGGAGGTTCTGAAATGCAGGGGATGGGGTGCACCATGAGGTGCTGGGTGGCTGGAGCAGCTGGGGACAGTGACTTCTCACCCAGACACATCCTCAGCTTCCCCAAGTGAAGGGAGATAGAGAGGATGGCGGTGGAGATATGATGGAAAGAGGGAACGACTGGGGCAGGGGGAAGCTGCCCCAGGGGTGCTGTGTTTATATCTCACCTGGAGGCAGAGAGTTTTGGGGTGCAGGTTCTCCTCTCTTCTTGCTTCTGCACCTCTGCTCTCCTCCCCTCCCCCCATCTCCTCCTCTCTCCTTCTCCCCTCCCCCCCTCAATATAGAGTGCGTGCAGGCTGTCCTCAAACTCCAGACCCCCTGCCTCGGCCGCTTGGGTGCCGGGGTTATAGTTGCGTGTCATCACGCGGACCTGCTGTTTTTCATCTTTTCCTGTCCTCTCCTCTTTCCTTCCCCCTCTCCTCCCCCATCTGTCGTGTCGATATAAGCATAAAGGTTACTGCAAGCCTCAGTGCCAGCTCTGAGAAATTTCTTCCGTCGGCTGCCCCCCCCCTCCCAGGACCTCTACCCTTCCCAAGGCCCCGATGTTGCACCAGTGACAGGCGTCGGCATCTTGCCCACCACGTGGCTGGTGGAAGAGATGACATCTTCCTCAGCCGAGACTGCTCTACCTGCCTGCTGGGACATAGCTTCCTCGTTCTTGCTGAAGAGCCTGGTAAGGAAATCTTGGGGTCACAGCTCCCCCAGATTTATCCCAAGGCTCCACTTTGCTTTACACAACCACAGCTGCAGCAGGGCAGAGGGTGGGTTTTGTTGACCAGTGCCCCCCAAATGGAGGCAATATTAGGGACCGTAGAGTTGTGACAAAGCGCTTGGCTTTGGGCATAGAGAAGTTTGTCTGCATGTGTGTTTTGTTTTGTTAGACGCCATCTCACGTAGCCTAGGCTGACCTTGAACGTCCAAATTGCTGAGGCTGGCCTTGAACTGCCGATCCTCTCCTCCCCCCCCCCCCCCAGCCTCATGAGTGCTGGGATTACAGACATTTGCCATCATGACCAGCTGTCTGCTTATATGTAAAGGTCAGAAAAACCCCATCAGGGTTTAGTTACTGGTGCCTCATCCAGATGCCGCGGAGCATCTAGACATGAAGCTGGAATGGCCCTGCCTCTACTTGGAAGGAATTCTGGTCCAGGATGGCCTCCATCTGCACAGGAGGGAAAACAGAACAAATGAACAAACAAAAAAAAAAAACCACAAAATATTTTGCACTCCGAGAGCCATTGACTTCAGAGATGAACTGCAGCAAACATTTTAAAATTCAGCTCCATCTTCATCCTTTTTTTTAAAAAATATTTTATTTATTACATGTACAATACAGTGTTCTGCCGCCATGTATGCCTGCAGGCCAGAAGAGGGCACCAGATCTCATTTTAGATGGTTGTGAGCCACCATGTGGTTGCTGGGAATTGAACTCAGGACCCCTGGAAGAACAGTCAGTGTCCTTAACCTCTGAGCCATCTCTCCAGCCCCTCCATCTTCATCCTTGATGAGTCTCTCAAGACTGTGAGTGCTAGGGTTGAACAGAAATAGACGAAGATTTAGAACGAAAGACCTAAGTTCTGTACCTCTGTCTGTCAGGAGCCTTTGAGGTAACCCTGAAGTCCCCATGCTCTCTGGGTATCAGAGGACTCACCCGTGACAGCTGGATGAGGTCAAACTCGATTTTGTCCTAGTAACCTCAGAAGCCTGTAACCTATGACCCCGGGTGCCACACTAGCCCATCTCTGGCAGGTCTTTGTCTCCAGGGGTGTGGCCAGCAGCTGCTACTGCTCTCTGTCCTGCAGAGGTAAAGGAAAGGGAGGGTGTGCTCTCCTTCAGGAAGTGGGAGAATGTCAGGTGATTCTGGAGCTGGGGTTAAGGTGTGTGTGTGTGTGTGCATGCGGGTGTGCATGTGCATGCGTACATGTGTGTGTGTGTAGTGGGACTGGGGAGTCAATGTGTGTGTGTGCATATGCGTGCATGCTTGTGTGTGTGTGTATGTGTAGTGGGACTGGGGAGTCAATGTGTGTGTGTGCATATGCGTGCATGCTTGTGTGTGTGTATATGTAGTGGGACTGGGGAGTCAATGTGTGTGTGTGTGTGTGTGTGTGTGTGTGTAGTGGGACTGGGGAGTCAGTGTGTGTGTGTGTGTGTGTGTGTGTAGTGGGACTGGGGAGCTGACTGACTCCCTACCCCAGAGAGGGTGAGAGAAAATCCCTGGAAGGAATTGCTCCTCCCTCTGTGTTGGTAAATGAATGTGTTGCAGAGGAGGTAGATGGGTTCCTACAGTTGTCTTTTTCTAGAAGGAATGGAGCACAAGGTTATATTCTGCTTCACCCTCCCTTTGGCTTGGTGCCAGGGGTGGCTTTATGGGCATGGACCCTGTGCGGTGGTCGCAGGCCCTATGCGTAGTCTAATGCTGGACCAAAGCCATCTTGAATAATAAGAAAACACATGTATTTAATAAATCTTTCTACTTTCCAATTTTTTTTGAGACAGAGTCTCTGGTTGTCCTGAAACTCGCTCTGTAGACCAGGCTGGCCTCACACTCACAGAGATTCACCTGCCTCTGCCTCCCCAGTGCTAGGATTAAAGGTGTGCACCATCATGTCTGACCCTAAAAATTTTTTTAGATTTATTTATTTTATATTTATTATATATTTTATAAATTTATTACACACACCCACACCCACACCATGTGTGTGCCTGGTATCCACGGAGGCCAGAAAAAAGCATCGAATCTCTTGGAATTGGAGTTATGGATGGTTGGCAGCCACCACGTGGATGCTGGGAACTGAACCCAGGTCTTCTGTGAGAACAAATGCTCTTAATCTGAGCCATCTTTCCAACCCCTTGAATAATACTTCTTAATTTTTAATACTTTTTTCTTTTCCTCGTATGTGTGTGAGGTGTACCCACGTGCATGCCTTCCACATGTGTCTGTTTGCATGTACTCAGGGAGACTTGAGATTGATATTGGGAGTCCTTGTTGCTTGGTCTCTGTCTTATGCATCAAGGCAAGTCTCTCAGCTGAACTCAGAACTCATCCATACTAGTCTAGCTAGCCAGCTTGCTCCAGTGAGACTGTTTCCACCTTCTTTTTTTGAGACAGGGTTTCTCTGTAGCTTCGGAGCCTGTCCTGGAACTCACTCTGTAGACCAAGCTGGTCTCGAACTCACAGAGATCCGCCTGCCTCTGCCTCCCCAGTGCTGGCATTAAAGGTGTGCGCCACCACCGCTTGGCTCCGTTTCCACCTTCTAATGCTGTAATCACAAGCAGGCCACCACACTGCTCTTCAAACTCTAGACCCCATGCATCTAAGCAAATGATTTAGCTACAGAGCCAGCTCCTGATCCACCCTCTAACTCTCATTTTTATCTCATGGGGAGTCTGTGCACCGTGTGCATGCAGTGCTCATGGAGGCCAGAAGAGGGCGTCAGATCCCCTGAGACTGGAGTTACAGACAGTTGGAAGCTGAGATTGCCAGTGTGTAGTAGGCCACAGGGTGGGTGCTGGGAATCCAATGCACATCCTCTTCAAGAGCAGCAAGTGCTTTTATCCCTGAGCTGTCTCTCTAGTTCTGCCCATGAGTTTGTGTTTGGGTAATAGCAAATCTTGCCTTTATCGTATGACAATTTAGTTCTTTTTTATTTTTTTTAATTTTATTTATTATTTATTTATTTATTAAAGATTTCTGCCTCCTCCCTGCCACTGCCACCCATTTCCCTCCCCCTCCCCCGCTCAAGTCTCCCTCCCTCATCAGACCGAAGAGCAATCAGGGTTCCCTGCCCTGTGGGAAGTCCAAGGACCACCCACCTCCATCCAGGTCTAGTAAGGTGAGCATCCAAACTGCCTAGGCTCCCACAAAGCCAGTATGTGCAGTAGGATCAAAAACCCATTGCCATTGTTCTTGAGTTCTCAGTAGTCCTCATTGAGTTCTCAGTAGTCCTCATTGTCCGCTATGTTCAGCGAGTCTGGTTTTTTCAGACCTGGGCCAGCTGGCCTTGGTGAGTTCCCGATAGAACATCCCCATTGTCTCAGTGTGTGGGTGCACCCCTCGCGGTCCTGAGTTCCTTGCTCGT
>NW_026067974.1:10548106-10560655 GCF_014885135.2 Alexandromys fortis | reverse complement strand
GGGGCAGGGTACTGGATTCTTGCCGCGTGTTCCAGGTCACGTAGGCTAGGTTACATTCAGACAGACAGATAGGGCCAGGAAGTCACGAGTTGCCACACCTGGTTCCCTGGGTAGCTGGAATGTGAGGTGTATTCTGCTAATAGATTAACAGTTAATTGGGTGAGAAGCAGATTCTGTCAATAGAACATAATTATGGGTGTGAGGTTCCCTGCAGACTCCCCAGGGTGATGGTTCCTGTAATGATAGGGGGGAAATGGCTCCTGACAACAAACAATGCTGCTATGAACATAGTTGAGCATATACTTTTCTTGTCTGATAGGGCATCTCTTGGGTATATTCCCAAGAGTGGTATTGCTGGGTCCAGGGGTAGGTTGATCCCGAATTTCCTGAGAAACCGCCACACTGCTTTCCAAAGTGGTTGCACAAGTTTGCATTCCCACCAGCAATGGATGAGTGTACCCCTTACTCCACATCCAATTTAGTTCTTGTTAACGATGTATTTTGGTCATACATCTCCAACTCCTCCCCTCTCACTCCCCCAGGTGTTCCCCAACATGGCCTCTTCTCCACTTCATGTCCTCTTCTCTCCCCAACACTGAGTCCACTTAGTGCTGCCCATTGGGATGTTGGCTGATGCTGTGGGCTTAATCTTGTGCTGATCCTGTTTCAGTAACCATAGCTGAGTGAGTCCATGGGGCCATGACATGGCATGCCCAGGAGACACTTCACAGCCCTCTTCTCCACCCTCTGGCTCTTCCGTGCTTTGGGTTCCTGCCAGGGTGTTTCTGGAGCCTTGGGGTGGGGTTGGTACACATAGCCCATTTAGGGCTGAGCATTTTTGCCAACTATGAGTCTCTGCATTAACTGTCTTGAATTCCTCTGTTTTCCCTGCCTTGGCCTTCCAAGTGCTAGAATTGCAAATTGCTTGCTTGTTTTGAGGCAGAGCATTGTTATATAACCCAGACTGGCTTCAAATTCTCGGCAGTTTTCCCACTTCAGAATTCCAGTGCTAGGATTATAAACGTATGCCACTATGTCCGGGTTTCATCTTTTTCATTCTATCTATCTATCTATCTATCTATCTATCTATCCATCCATCCATCCAGGGTTTCTCTGTATAGCTTTGGAACCTGTCCTGGAACTCACTCTGTAGATCAGGCTGGCCTCGAACTCACAGAGATCGCCTGTCTCTGCCTCCCGAGTGCTGGGATTAAAGGTGTGCACCACCACTTCCAGGCTTAGATTTCGTTTATTTTTATTTCATGTGTATGAGTGTGTACCATGTGCATGCAGTGCTCATGAAGGCCTGAAGAGGGCGTCAGATCCCCTGAGACTGGAGTTACAGACAGTTGAGAGCTGCTATGTGGGTGATGGGAATCAAACCCTGGGTATTCTGCTGAGCCATCTCTCCAGCCCAATTATTTTTATTATTTTTTTTTGAACAAGTAACTCTGCACTTTCCTTTTGCACTAATACCTACATATCATACAGTAGGTTCTCCTTGGTGCTATTGTGCCAATTCTGGCAGGCCCAGTACATAGAGGATTGGAAGATGTTCCTAGACAGCTCGGGCGTGGAGCTTACTTGAAGTCTCCATAGCTGTTTAAGGACTGTCTCCATGCCTCCCTCCCAAGACCACTTGGCTCCATAAAATCCCAGGCCATCACCAAACACATGAGATACTTCTGCAGTTCAAGGAACAGGAAGCTTCCGGAGGGCGGGTAGTGGGCATTCCTTTTGGCGAAAGTTACAGACTCTCCTGGAGGCTAAAGATAAATCTCCCAGTTAAGGCCCCAGTTAAGCCCTTCTCCCGCCCCAGCAGCCCGTAGCCCTACCCTCGGATGACCAGCCCTGCCCCCAGTACCCAGGAGTCGCCATCCTAGCTCGGCGTCAGCGCTGCACTGTCCCCAAAGCTGCTACTCTTCCGTTCTTAGCTGCCAGGGCAACCCATCCAAGCCTCCAGCCTGCTTCAGCAACACCTCCCACCTTCCTTCCGTCCCACCCCGGCCCCACCCCACCCCTTCGGCCCCGCCTCCCGCCTCCTTAGGTCATGGCCCAGTCTACATACACACACACACACACACACACACACATACACACACACACACACACACCCGCCCCATCACTAATTATTGCGCCCTGCACCGCGCAATCCCGCCCACTCCCCCCCCCATCACTAATTACTCCGCCTTCCCACTCCTCTCAGGCTCCGCCCACCCGCCCGCCTTCGGCCTCTCCTGCGGTCACTTTGTCCCAAGCCTGTGCAAGCTCTGCCCTGGGACCCGCTTAGTACTCTTTTCCCTTTGTGAGAAGTGCGCCAGCGGGATCCAGCCTTTCAGAATCGCAGTTTAACCTTCACCTCATCTTCTAGCACCCGAAACCTCGTGTGTCCACGCTCAGATTGAGCTTTGGTACCGGGCAGTAGCAACTGGATTTTATAGGGTCCTCAACTCCCAGGAACAGAAGCCTGGGCTTTCTGGGGCTTGTTGTCTCGCTTCCTTCCTTAGGCACACCTGGGAAGGGAACCATGGGCAGGGCAGAGTCTGGCGTGGAGTGTCCCTATGGTCTTGCCCCTCCTCCATGTCTAGCGTCTCCACACCATTGTCCATTCTGTGCTTCAACTGTTCTGCTTGGCTTTTTTTTTTCTTTAAGCTTCCTGTGGTTGGTGAGGTGGGCCGGGCCCTTCCTTTCCTCTTAGCGGCACCCCTGTCCCTACCCTCCTCTCTCCCACCGATTCATCGCATTCCATGGACAGGGAGGGTGTATGTTGCCTGTTCACGCCAGCCTGGGGCCTGCCCCCAGGTATCTGGAATCTTGCCTTAGTGAGAGACTGAGCAGTGGGGTTCTAGTACATCCGGGTGGAAGAGGGTAGTTTTGACATACCATGCTCCTTGAAAAAGCTTTCCCTTCTCTTCTTTGCTGGGCCATACATTGTAACACCATCGAGGCTACCCACCTGCTCAACAGGGCGGGTGGCATCTTAGAACCCCCTCTGTCCTCCTTGACTCCTGGAGAGCGGCAGGTAGGGCTGAAGCTTCTGGTTCCGTCCTTATTAGTTCATAGACTCTGGCTCCTACTCTAGGACTCCAGTGTCCATTGGAGGCCAAAGCAGGAAGAGAGATGGGTGAGGTGGTGGGCGGGGCTCCACATGCACCTCAGTGCCAGACCATACAGGTTCAGTAAAATGAACTGAGAAAGCGATCAAGGATGCTCATAAAAGGTTTTAAAAATTTTTTATTGTCATCCATCCTCAGTTCAGTCTGTAAAGGGGACCATCTTTCTCCAAGGGAAATGGCTCAGGAAAACTGTCAGTGAATAAAGGAGAGGGCAGAGGGACAGGGAAATTCTGGAAAAGAAATAGGGGACCATGGCACAGGGAATCCTTGTGAGGACAAGAGAGAGGTAAGGCCGGGCAGTGGTGGCCCACGCCATTAAACCCTGCACTCAGGAGGCAGAGGCAGGCGAATCTCTGAGTTCCAGGCCAGCCTGGTCTACAGAGTGAGTTCCAGGACAGGGAGAGTTACACAGGAAACACTCTTGAAAACACAAAACAAACAAGAAAAGGTGGAGGAGAGGAGGCAGGGAGAACCCAGAGGCCCTTCTCAATATGGCTACATGCTTGCTTTTTGTTCCTATTCCCAGATTGCTCCCACCATCCCCTCCCCCTTCCCACGGTTTTCACCCATAGGCTCCAAGTCTTCTCATGTTATCCTTTCTTTTGTACATCCTCTTTGCTTTCCCAACTCCTCATTTTGGGTGGATGTGTGTTTACGTGGTATGTGTACATGTTCATGTAGGTGCAACTGAGGCTGGAGGTTGATGACATTAAATACCTTCCTCAATTGCTCTCCCCGTGATTTCAGGCCGGTGTCCAGTTGCCCCCTGAGCCTGGAGCTTCCTGTTGGCTAGGCTGACCGGCCAATGAACTCCAGGGATCTGTTTGTCTCTCTCCCACCCCCAGCTCTGGGGTTACCCCACCCTGTGCCCAGCTTTTAAGTGGGTACCAGAGAGCTGAGCTCAGGTCCTCATGCAGGATAGATTCTTCACTGTCTGAACCATCTCCCCAGCCCCCCTCAAAGCCGTCTTTAGAGTCATTACCCACATCTGTATGGCCAGGCCTCTGGGGTCACCTGTAGCTTGCCAGGCTCAAGCTTTTCCAGTATGCTCCTAAGCTGTTGTCTTCTCCCTTTGAGTTGCTGCCGACTGAGATGGTTGTTTATTCTGCCGTCCCCCACCCCCGCCCTCACAACCCCCACACAAGAGTGCACCAGAGAAGGCATTGAGGAGGTCAGGAAAGATAGAGGGCAGATGGGGCAAGGGATGTGGTAGCGGTAGAAGAAAGGCTAATGCATAGGACCAAGAGCGCAGAGCGCTCCCGGTCATCAGACCATCGTGCTGAGGGTAGAGGAGTCCTCTGAGCGCACGGGCTGCGCAGGAGCCCGCTTGAGGGGGCGCCTGGTCTCGTCCCGGTTCTGCCACACATAGTGGATCAGATAAGCCGCTACCAGTGTCAGCCAGCCCCCCATGGTAACTAGCAGGGCCACATCAGTGCTCCTTCGGGTCCCACCTCGTCCGGTGCCACACAGCTCTTCCTCCCTAGTCAGCAGAAGGAACTCCTGTCCCACGAGATCTGGTCGGGCTCCTGGACCACACACGATGCCTGTCCCAGAGCCTGGAGCTAACCTCACCTGCCTGAGCACTTCCTGTAGGGCACAGTCGCAGCGCCATGGGTTGGCAGACAGGTTCACTTGGATCTGCAGCCCCATGAAGGCTGCCACAGGCACGGATGCTAGCTGGTTGGCCGAGAGATCAAGGTGGCGCAGAGTACCTTCTAGGCCCTGGAAAGCAGCCCCTGAGAGGTGGACAAGGACATTATGAGACAGGTCTAATTCTTCTAGGACAGGCAAGTGCTGGAAGGCACCCGCTGGCACTGATGCCAGTTGGTTGGCATCCAGGTAAAGCTTTCGGGTGTTGTTGGGGATGCCACTGGGCACCACACTCAGGCCAGCCTGGCTGCAGCGGAATGTCTGTTCGCCAGCTTCTTCCGCTATGTAGCAACCCTGGGGCATGGCCCCAGGGCTGGGCACAGAACCCCCTGTGCTTATCACCAGCAGGAAGGGCAGGAGGCCAGGAGCTAGTAGGAGCATGGTCACAGATAAACATAATCCTTGAGTGGAGGAGAATCTGGGCAACAGATGATCCTAGGAAGAAAGACCAGAGTTAGGATACTAAGTCCCCCTGAAGCTCTCTCCTGCTGGGGTCCCTTGGTGGTGTCTCTTTGGGCCAGAACCTCTCCTTTGGGGGCTTTCTCAGCCCTAGGTCTGTCTGTCTGTCTGTTTTTGACAGGCTTCTAGGGGAAAGAATCCCTTAGGCTTGAAGCTTTTAGGTTCTATTGATTCTAGGTGAATCTATGAGGCCCCTTTGTCCCTTGTCCCTGTTGAAATGATCCTGGCAGGTTCCGAACTATTGCTTCTGTTTTTATATTCCTCTCACTTCTTGAAATAAATATTTCTGTCCTCCACATACCTGTGGGTCTGCCAGGGAGGCCAGGCAAACACCAGGGGGTCTGGTTGGCACTAATGTAAAGACCAGAGGGGCAGATTAGTGATGGGCCTCCAGAGTGTTCAGACAGACTGTTCAAGCAGGTAACAGGTACTTGTGGTCCCACCTTCTACTCTCATCAGCCCCCTTTTCTGGAAGCATCCACCCTCTGCCTTCCCCAGCTCTGTGCTCATGGCCCTGCTCATCTTCCCTCCTCTCCCTTTCCTTCCTGCCTCTCACCCCAGTTGGGGGCAGAGTCCTCTCCTGTGCTGTTACCTTTCTCCCCAGAAGTAGTCCCCCTGCCAGTGGGCTCTGGAGACCCGCTTCCTCCTTCAGAAGTCCTGTTTGCTTGCTGTGGCTGGAAGCTGCGACCTGGGGCCCAAGTGTATAGAGTTTCCTAGCCTGTGACTCTGGGCCCCAGGTGTCAGATACCTGAGCCATGGCCTGACCAGGCAATGCCAAGAGAGAGCAGATCCCAGACCCTGATGAACTGTGTGTAGGAGGATGGGCCTGGATTCCACTCCTTGCCTCAGGCTTTCTTCTCACAACTCAGTGCTTGCCTCCTTCTGTCTGCTGCTGAAAACTGCCTTCCGGAGTCTCCTTTCCTCGTCCAGAGCCTGGCTGGCCAAAAGGATGGCTGCTTGGTTGAACCCTGCAATTCCACTTCAGCAACTTGCAACTCAAGCCTTCCCCCACTGTTCTGTATTCTCTGTAGGCCTCACGGGCCTTTTGTTAGCCAACATCCCTCTGTCTTTTCCTCGGGCCAACCCTCTTGACTGCCAGGGGGCGCTGTGGTTCAGTTTCAGTTTGCTGCTGTAGATGGTTATACCAGGCTTTTGAAGGCTCTTGAAGGCTTAGGGGTTTTCCAGCCAACTTCTCTGTGCCGTGATGTTCTTGAGCTCTCAGGATGGCATTTTGAGTCCTTCTTCATGCCTGAGACCCAAAGCTGGCTAGGATGACTTTTTATTTTTCAAGGCCTCATCCTAAGAACTGTTAGTGGGTCCCACCCCACACCATCTCCTCTGGGGAGTGGGAAGGAAGGACTAGAGGCCACAGAGTGTTTTGTGTGTGTCTCTGAGTCCTTGTGTCTGAACAAAGGAAGCTCATGGAGAGGCCCCATGAGGTGGAGTGGACAGGAGAGAGCTCGTGGACGTGAAATGCAGATACTCTCTTTCAGTCTGGCTTCATGGTTGCAACACTGAGACCGGTTTTCCTGCTCCACCTTACCTCCCGTGTTTGCAGAAGCAGGGGTGACCCCAAGTCATGGATATGGAGGTCTGTGTAGACCAACAGTTCTCAACCTGTGGGTCGCGACCCCTTTGGGGTTTCAAATGACCTTTTCACGGGAGTCCTTACCTTAGACCATTGGAAAACATGGACATTTACATTACGATCCATAACAGCAGCAAAACTACAGTTACGAAGTAGCAACAAAAATAATTTTATGGCTGGGTCAGCGCAACCTGAGGAACCGTCTTAAAGGGTTGCAGCGTTAGGAAGGCTGAGAACCACTGATGTAGAGGAGCCATCCAGTACCTTAGCTCATGGGCTTCTCCTGCATAACTTTCTTGACCCTCATGGCCAGCCGACCACATTGCCGCCACCTCACAGCCTGGTCCCCTGTGGTGTCTTCATACCCACACCACCTCCTGTTTGGTGCAGGAGCTATAGTGACGCACGGAAGCTCAAAAGAAGGGACCATCCCGCTGAACCCCCTCAGCCTGCAGGCAGGTAAAACACGTTGGCCCAAAACATGACTAGACTTGTATTATGGCAGTGACCAGACAAAGACCACAATCCAATCGCATCCTTCTCCAATTTCTCCAACCACTTCCTGTTTCTGTTGGTATCTCTCTCACCCCCATGCCACACTTAAGTACTCAATGCTCCTTTGATCATCAGTGATCTTGTGCGAAACTAACTCTCTGGTTCGCTCCCACTAGAGGGGAAGAGGAATGCGGGGCCACACAGAGTAGGGGAGACATGAGAAGTACTCTAAGGAGGACAAAGTCAGACTGCAGATCTTCCTGAAAAGGAAAACTTACTGGGTTATTATTATTATTATTATTATTATTATTATTATTATTATTATTTAAGACAAGGTTTCTGTATGTAGCCTTGGCTGTTCTGGAACTTGCTTTGTTGACGGCTGGGTTGACCTTGAACTCAGAAATCCCCCTGCCTCCAGAGTGCTTGGATTAAAGGCTGTGCCAGCATGCTCAGCCAATTATTATTATTATTGAGACACTGTCTCACTACGTAGCTCAAGCTGGCCACAAAGCCCGGGCTGTAGCCCGGGCTGGTCTTGGACTCACACTTCTACTCCCTTAGCCTCCCAGACCTTGCTAGACTTTGTGTGAGCGTGTGTTTAATCAGGACCAGACACATAGCTGTAGAGTCTGGTGCACAATGAAATGTGGGGCCTTTGTTTGAAAACATAAGAATTTCATGATAGTATAGAGTTTAAGACCCAGCCCGAGGTTTCTCCCAGCATTGATGCGGGCTTTCCTAGAACTATGAACGTTACATGTCATAAGACTGCTCTTGTGACTTTGGAACGAGCAGTTTCAGAAGCGTGGTGGAGTTAGGACCAGATGGTAGGATACCAGCTGTCATTACTTCTGGGGATGTACTCACCTCTGACTCATCTTGTGATGTCAGCAGGGGCATTTCTCAGCTTCACATCTGTCTGAAGAATAAGATTATATATATTTCCATTTTTTCTATGTGGGTGGGTTGCTTTTGCATTAAGGCTAGATAGACACTCTGCCACGGAGTGCATGGGAGCGCATTTGCGAACCTCTCCATCCTGCTGGTCTCTGGCCCCAGCAGGGAGGTTAGTCAAGGCCCAAGGTTGAGCCTGGTTGTTTCTGGAGTTATCTTCTTGGACTAGGGCATCTGGCACACCAGAGTGAGACTGGGCTGCCTCACACACACAGGCAGCTGGCAGTCTGCCCGCAGGAGGGGCCTCCAGGAGCTGCGGCTGTGCTTTATAAAGAGAGGCCGAGTACAGCGCTCAAGAGATGAGCGATCTGAGGGGAGAAGAAACTGCAGTTAGGACGGTGTTCACTACCGCATGTAGACTAATAGAGATTAGAGGAGAAAAAGTTTAGCAGAAATAAGCAAATCTCTGTGAGTTCGAGGCCAGCCTGGTCTACAGAGCTGGTTCTAGGATAGCCAAGGCTATTGCTACACAGTGAAATCCTGTCTCAAAAAAATTCATTCCAGGGGTTAATCTGGAGCAAGTACATTAAAATCTTCGTGCAGCCGGGTGGTGGTGGCGCACGCCTTTAATCCCAGCACTCGGGAGGCAGAGGCAGGCGGATCTCTGTGAGTTCGAGGCCAGCCTGGTCTACAAGAGCTAGTTCCAGGACAGGAACCAAAAGCTACAGAGAAACCCTGTCTCAAAAATCCAAAAAAAAAAAAAAAAAAACCTTCATGCATTGACTCGAGGCACTAGTATGTTTCCAGTTTTGTCCAGGAATTTCTAATGTGAGCCTACAATAAGACTTATCAGTTTAGGAGATGCAGACATGTTGACACATGTCTTCTCTATACATTAGTCTAATGTCTGCCTTGACTGACATGTGTATAAAGAACTCGAAGCACAGACAAAATAGACAAACTATGTAGCAGAACCTGGTGGCTTCCATCTTGGTAACTAGACTCCACCCCCTTCTGTAATGGCCACACGGATTTGGGAGAGTATGTGGATACTGAGTCTCTGATGATGGAGCGTGATTGGTCCTTCAAACACCTCAGATTCTGTGGCTCACCTTTCTCACTCCTTGGCAGCTAGAAATGGTCCCGATTCCAGCCAATGACTTCTCAGGGGTTGGCTAAAGTATTTTCCGGGACAGTCTTTAATTTGTTCATAAGAGAGAATGGGGCCAGGCCCTTCATGCCGCTATGCTTTGAACAGGGAGGGGCAGTCTGGCTGTCTGCTCACCATGGGGCAATAGAGCAGAGGAACAACCTTAGTGGGGTGCTGGCCTGGGCATCATTGGGTCAGTCATCAGCCTTACAGGGGGCACAGAGGGCTTTGGGCTCACAGACAAGCACTAGGGAACCTGGGATGTTAAGCAAAATGGGTTGTTCCTCCAAGGGAAGGGATACAGAGCCTGTTATCCATCCAGAAGGCCATAGGGGACATGCTTTCTAGCCTGGTGACCTTTGCACTCTGTGTGACTAGACACTTTTCCGGTACTGGACCCTCCCTTAGATCCTTATCATAAATTTGTTCTTCTTAGTCAAGCTGTAGAACCCATCTTTATGGACTTTACAAAGAGTTTCCGTGTAGACACTTTGTTCCTCAAGGAGATAATTTACGTGTGCTTTGTTGTGCATACGGGGTCGACTTAATTATGACCAGAATAGTTTCCACCAAATTGTGCAGTGCAGAAAAATGCCTGAAATAAACCATTTGGAGTCAGACTACCAAAGTTTGAAACAACACTGGCTTCTGAGTCGTGTTAAACTGAACTGTCTTCTTGCCTCCTTTGGCTGTCTCTCTGCTGCCTGTGAAGGTCACAAAGACAGCCCACCTCCCTTCACCAGGTGGGATGATAAGCCCCTCCTTTAATGTAGCTACATAATAGGACACTGGCAGCTTTGAAAACAACTGGTGTGGATAAAGGAAAATATAATGTGAGATATATAATGGAGGGTTTTTTTTTTTTGCTATGAAGAAGAGTAAAATTATGCCATTTGCATGAAAATGGATTGATGGAGCGCCTCCTTCAGCCAATGATCTTTCAGAGGCTGGATCGGGTTAGGGTGTGACTTTTGGGTACCCAGAAAAAAACCGCCAGCCTGCCCAGGCTGCTCTCTCTGGTTCCGCATTACACACCTGAGGTTGGACTTCTCGTTCCTGTTCTGTGAGTTTGCCCTTTATAATAAAGCATTATAACTGAAATCTTTTGGAGTTAGCTTGGGATTCTTTGACTCATGTCCTCACCCCCATTTTCAGTATCAATGGATGTAACTAGACTCAGAAAAGTAATTATCAAATTCTTTCTCTCATGCAAAATTCACACACACACACACACACACAGAGAGAGAGAGAGAGAGAGAGAGAGAGAGAGAGAGAGAGAGAGAGAGACCGACCGACCTTTTGGTATTTATTAAGTTACATCTCAAAAGGTTGCTTGCTATAAAACCTTCTCTCTTGCTGGGTGGTGGCCCGTGCTTTTAATCCCAGCACAGATGGTTGTGAGCCACCATGTGGTTGCTGGGAATTGAACTCAGGACCTTTGGAAGAGCAGGCAATGTTCTTAACCACTGAGCCATCTCTCCAGCCCCCTTTCCTCATCTTTCTATCCTGCCTCAGTGTGGCTCTCCTAGGGGTAGGCTTCACTCTCCTGTCCCGAGGAACCCAGAGGATGGAGTAGCTGCATCACCTGGGCGATGGGGCCCGGCCTCACAGTGAGGATAACAGCTGAGTGAGGCTTTAGTGTGACTCGGGGTCTGTTAGATGGAGGAGGCAGAGGAGAGGGATCAGAGATTGAGGCAAAATCAAGAGAGTGCAGATGTGTTCTGGGAATGAAAGCCCTAATGGGCGGGCGACTGAGTTCTATGGTTTGTGTGCAGAAACATACTTTGTTTGCCAGCTCTGCACATGCGTTAAACTCAGAGCGAGCAGCCTAAGCCGGGACGCTGGGTCACAAGTCTGCACACATCAAGTCCTTTGCCCTGGAAGTGCCCAGGAACTCTTGTTGAGATCTTTCCTACAAGAGGGGCTGGCCTCAGGCAGGGGGAGGAGTGGTCTGGGAGTGGAGGCCACCCAGAATTCCTAGCTAGGTGAGGCCTGCTAGGAGCAGGAACTCAGTGTGTGTGTTGGGGAGGACCTAGTTATTGCCTGGCCTCTGGTTCTGCAAGCTCTCTGGTGTTCTCAATTGCTTTCGTTCTTGAGAACTAATGTCCGTGCGCCACAACTAGGAATATGCAGACAAGTATCTTTCCGCCCTTGGTTCCCAGAGGGAGGGGTTCTGGTTCCCAGGTACTGACTAGGGGCCCGGAAGCCTGGCTAGGCTAGTATTTGGCCTTTGCAGCCACGATAGCCAACTGTCCAGGTTCCATTCTTCCTGGTCCTGGATGTCCAAACAAAAGCACAAACACAACTGCACATCGCTCTTTCCTTCCTTGAATTCCTGAAGGAAGTAGAGGGTGAGGTGGGGAGGGGCAGGGGAAGGGGCGGCATTTGTGGCCCAGTGGCCCAGTTGACAGGACAGGACATAGGGGTCTCCACGTCCCAGTGGCTCTCTTCCCAGCATCTGCTGTGGCTTTTTTCCAACGAATGTGCTCTCTGTCTACCATCGTATGTATAGGTGGCCAGCTTGGTCAACTATGTGTGTCTGTCACAAGCAGGACCTCCCCAGCCCCAGATGGAATCACCCCAAGGCTGGGGAATGTGTGCCCCACAGCTTACTGTGCAGCCTGTACAGGACAGGAAGAACTTGTGATATTTAAAAAACACATTTCATAAAATATTTAAAAGTACTATCACATTACATAGGGCTTGAAACTGGAGAATGAAAAGATCACCCTGAGTCCGTCCATCCTAATACAAGGGCTCTTTCCTTTCGTTGACTTTCCATAGCCTAGGAAAGGCCTCAGCATCATTCTGACCTGGAATAGACTAATGACAGACCTGCACTGAGCACTTAGCTGTGTGCCAGGGACGGTTCCGAGTACTGTACTTACTCTGTTGATCTCAGTGAACGAGGTGGAGTGAGCATTGCCATCTCTGTTTAGAAACATAACAGCGGGGCGATGGTGGCACACGCCTTTAATCCCAGCACTTGGGAGGCAGAGGCAGGCGGATCTCTGTGAGTTCGAGACCAGCCTGGTCTACAAGAGCTAGAGTTCCAGGACAGGCTCCAAAACCACAGAGAAACCCTGTCTCGAAAAACAAAAAAACAAAAACAAATAAAAAAAAAAAGAATGTATCTGTCTCTGGTCTTTTATAGCACCTGCACTAAGGGATGGTATGCAAGCCGGGAACTAAGC
>NW_026067974.1:10537160-10547228 GCF_014885135.2 Alexandromys fortis | reverse complement strand
GGTTTTTTTTTTTTTTTTTTTTTTTTTGATTTTTGAGACAGGGTTTCTCTGTAGCTTTTGGTGCCTGTCCTGGAATTAGCTCTATATAGACCAGGCTGGCCTCAAACTCAGAGATCCGCCTGCCTCTGCCTCCTGAGTGCTGAGATTCATAGAGCCTTGCTATGTAGCCCAGGCTGTCCTAGAACTCACTGTATTCTCCAGGCTGACTTCCAACCTGTGAACTTCGTGTCCCTGCTTCCCAGAATGTTGGGATGGCAGGTGCAGCTCGCAGCGCCCGTCTGTGCTTTATGTGCTATCATACAGTCTGCGAGCTTTGGGCAAGGGGCTGGAGGTTGAAACATACACAGACAGAGAGACAGAGACACGGACCTGTAAGCACTGGTATGAAGCCCTTTATTCAAAAGCACCATGGAGGCTTATATACTCAACAGTCAGGTGGGCCAACAGGTGATCCTCTGATCCTCAAGGCCAAGGCAACACGTGCTCATGAAGCAGAGCTGGTAAACAACTTTGACACAGCTTTTAGTAACTCACCTCAGAAGGAAAGTAAAGATCTCTAACAGGGAAGAGCAGCTGGAGGCCAGGACTCCAAATGGTCCCAACAGACAGGCACTCAGCACCAGATCTATGTTTCCCTTGATCTAGACTTTGTTGATATACCCGAGAAATGCTTCGTCTCTATCCTTATCTTTTCGTATAACCTGGCAACTGTTTCCCCATGCTGCCACGTGGTTTCTACAACCATAAACGGTTTCATATTTTTCTATCCCGTGTGGATAGAATGTTCACTCTTTTCTTGGGCACTCAGGTTGCTCTCAGGGTTGGACTACTATAGACATTTCTGGGATATACGGGCTCACACATGGAGTCTTGTCATGTACATGGGTTCACTTTCTTAGGATGTGCTATGGAAAGTACAATCATGCCTTCTAGGCATGGACCAATTTCTTCCCTTGGCACACAGCGCCAATTGTTTGTCCACGGGTGTTGCATATTCCCTGGCACCACGAGAGCTGTCACTCTTCCCGAATAGTGCTCAGGCCAACACAGCTAAAGGACGCTTGCTGAAGACTTGGTGATTCCGAAGGCAGTGAGTTAGAGATGATGACAGGGACGCCAGCTAACTCAAGTGGAATGTGCCCCACAACTTACCACAAGGCAGAAAGAGCTGGACCTTGGTCCATCTCCATTGTCAAAAGCAACGACTTGATAACAGGAGCTATTAATAGGCTGTGACATGTCCAGTGACCTTGCCCATAGACTCGGTATTAGTCAGAGGGCCTTGCTGAGACGTAGACCCTGACCTTCAGAGAGATGTGAGAAAGCTGGCAAAGATCCAAGCTCAACCAGCTTGATGGACAATGGGAGAACCCCAGAGAGAAATCAAAGCAACCAAGCAGGTTCACTTTGGAAAAAATGAACCGTTGTTTTGACTCTGCTGCTGAGCAGGTCTCTGCGAGGCATGTTCAACATCTAGGACAATTATTTAGCTGCCAGGATCTAAAGGGCCTCTGGCTCTGGAAGTGCTTGAGAAGCTGCCTAACTCTAGGTAGGTCATATGCACACTCACTATTTCTCCCAGGGTTCCCACTCCAGCCTGGCGACCACTATTTTCTGGCAGCTCCCTGAGGATGGGTGGGTGGAAGGAAAATGCCTCCCCGGTTGTCTGGGCAAGCCTTCTCCTTCCTGTCCCTGCATATTCAGTTCATGTGCATTTACAGCCGGCCAGGTTGGTATCTATTAACATCTGATCCTGCCATTCCTGCCTTGCCAGGACTTATGGGCACGGGACTTAGGAGATGGGCGGGGGAAGTGGAAAGGACCAACAGGAGGGGCCCTCTTGTAGACGTGGACATTGGGCGTGGCTCAGAAGAGCTTAAGACCTATTTAGTTCAGTTCCTACAATGTAATAGGTGCTTTATATTACATTCTTTTGAAACATCAAAACCACCTTGGAGGTAGGTTTTCACAGCTGTGGAATTGAGATTAAGAGAGTAATTTGCCCAGGGTTACACTGCCAATAAAGGCGTACCTACATTCTATGTAGCTAGCAGTAAAATCTGTGCCCTTCTCTTCAGAGCTTCCAGATATGAAAATTGCAGGTCAGAGGCTCACTGCGTAAAGCCACCCATGCTAACCTGAGACAGAGACTTAAAGCTCCTTACTGTTCGTAAGGACTCTTCCTTTGGCACACATCCTATCTGATATCTGATACGGAGAGATCCAGGATGTGGCCAGACCCACGTCAGCAAGGATTAAATGTAGCAACCAGGTAGACCAACGATGCCCACAGCCTCCCGTCCCTACCCTACAGACACGCAACCCAACCAAGGCTCTGAAAATGTGATCCCAAGTGGGGGCGGGTGGGTGGGTGGGTTCCTTCAGGACAAAGGGCCGCCCTTCTTGGCTTCTAGAATCAGTCTGGGGCCTAGGCAGCGACGTTTCGTGGAAAAAACTCTGCACTTAAGGTTAGACTATCTCAGCAGGGCCTTACTGCAAGTTATTTAACTCTGAGTCTCTTGGTCTAAAAAACGAGAGCTTGGGCAAACCGCTCTTGCGTTTACTAGAAGGGCGCAGATGCAAAAGCTGGGATTGTTACGCACCAAAGAGACTCCACCTGATCTCACTATTGCGTCAGGATGAGACGTTCTGCCGTGCGGCAGCTCAGAAGCTTGGGGTGAGCTCGGAGACGTAGCCCAGGGAAAAGCCTACAACTCCCAGGAGGCTCTGGGCGGGCGGCTGAAGAGGCAGTGTAGAAACTACACTTCCCAAGAGGCGCAACGTGTTTAGGCGCGTGGCAGTGACGTCACGGAGCCCGGCTCAGGGAGCTGATTCGGCCAGAGCTGCCAGCGGGGTGGCTACCGCTGCTGGTTTGTTACAGCTGCTGGAGCGGCCGCGGCCCGGGTTCTCGGGCTCCTCTCCCGGGCCCTCGACCTCCGGCCCCGCGCGGTGAGTCCTTACGGGCGGCCTCGGAGTGGTGAAGCCCGAAGGCTCCAGGGGTAGGAGAGGCGAGAGGTAAGGTTGCTGCTGAGGAGGCGTCCGCGCTGGAGGAGACCTGAGCTGGGTTGGCTGGGGGTGGAGAGAGTGAGTGCATCAGCCGAAGGAGTTGGGAGCGGGAGGCCGGGGGTGGGGCGTCCGGGAGGAGAGCTTCAGCTGGGGGTGGGAGGCGGGGAACGGCTGGACTACAGGGATAAAGGTTTGGCTGCCTCCGGGGCTGAGTGAATGCGTGGAGATGGGGGTTGGGCCCCGAACCCTGCCAGGCTCCTAGGGCTTAGGTACCAGGCTGCGGAGCAGAGCGGCAGGCCCTATGGAAGGAGTTTCCTCGCTTCTGGTCAGTGGGGCTTCGCTTTCTTTCCACTCCCAAGGAGTCTGGGCCAGCAAGGACCGCCTTGGTCCTGCAGTTTGGGGGTGGGCCGAGGGGAAGAGACATATTGTCTGCTGCATGAACTCCCCGTTGGGATCCCTTGGGAACAAGTTTGCTGCGCAAAGGGCCAGCCTTCAGCTGGGGAGGGAATGGGAAGTGCTTACCGGATGGCCACGCAGGGGGATAATCTGGTTTTGGCATGAGTGTCTGACAGACTGTCTGGGACCAGACGGGAAAGGGGGAAAAAGCTGTAGCAAAAAAGTGGTTAGCAAAACTGAGTTGCTTCGGGCTCTCATTTGAGGCAGGTTATGAAACCACATTAGGGCCTGGTCCTGGCAGCCACCTGCCAGCTGTGGTAGCTGAAGTTTTCAGCCTGGCTGCCCCAGATCTTTCTGCCTCTGCCAGGCTCGTATTTCTTCACTTAGGGGAGAAAGGTCAGTTGTGTGCTGATGGAAGTGACATGTACACAGAGCCACATGAAAGTCTCAAGTGCTTTCTGGCTCAGTCTTTTTCTGAGGGGGGGGCATAGTGGGAGAGAGTGCAAGGGGTCTCCTGGTTTAAAGGGCATGGGCATCCAGGCTTGAGGAAGACGATTCCCACGGGGTCAGCTAAGCTTTGCTAAATGCCCTATTGAGCCAGAAAGGGGTGGAAGGTCTTCAAATCCTGGTATTCAGCCAGAATTTTTTTGTTTTTGTTTTTTTGTTTTTCGAGACAGGGTTTCTCTGTGGCTTTGGAGCCTGTCCTGGAACTAGCTCTGTAGACCAGGCTGGTCTCGAACTCACAGAGATCCGCCTGCCTCTGCCTCCCTAGTGCTGGGATTAAAGGCGTGCGCCACCATCGCCCGGCTCAGCCAGACTTTTGTCATTCCTGAGCAAAGTGAGTTCTGTCTGTGGCTGTGCCCCTGGAGGGCTGGCTTGTGGGAAGGGGCAGCAGTTTCTGGGGAGATAACTCTCTTCCCCACCGTAATCATCTTTCAGAGACTGCACATGTCAGTCCCTGCCCCTCACGTGGAGGCTGTTACACAGCTGTCCCAGGGGCTGTGTTAGGGAAACTGAAGCCCTAAGGTCTGGGAAGGTAAACAACTGGCTTTCTAGTTGTTTGGGTTTCTGTTGGGACCAATTATCCGCCTTAATGGGCCAGGGGTTTGGTCCCAGGGGTATGACCTCCACCAGATGCACCCTAGACCAACTCTCGGGTCTGTTTGTTGGGGAGCTGTTCGTTCTGTTTCCCGAGGTAGCTGAGAAAAGGAAACTTGCTTCCATTATACTTAAGGAACTTATCTGAGTGAATTTTGGCTCCTGTGGAGGAGGCTTGGCTGGAGTCCTAGCTGGGTGAGATAGCATCTGAGTCTGGGGGTGAGGTGATTGCAGCGGGGTGAGGGAGCTGGTCTTATGCTTCCAGACTATTGCTCTCTGCTATCCTTTTCTGTCCATCTTGAAAAGGTGGCATTGTTAAGCACATTGATGACCTTGGGTTCTTTACCAGGCAGGACCCTAAGCCAGGTAGGTAACCAAGCACACCGATGCCTTCTGCTCTGTCGGCAGAAATCTGGGGCCAGCCAAGCTCCCAGGATAAGGGACAGACCATTCTCCCCTCTGGCCACTGTGGGTTGCTGCTATCATTGTTTTCTGGGCACTGAGGGTAACCCTTTTGGTTCCTCCTGCTGTAGAGCTTTTACCAGTGGAGCTGGGCAAGCAAAGGCTGTTGTTAACTCACACCCACAAAGAGATCCAGGGAAGGGAGGTGAGGTCAGGTGGGGCCAAGAAGGGAGGAGGTAAGAGGGAAGCCACAGGTACTTTTGTATCCTTGGGAGGGGTAGGCTGATACGGGTCCCACATCCCACTTGTGGGAACTATGGATATTGGCTGTGTGCTCTGTCCTGTGTTTCTCCCTCTCTGGTGGAGTAAAGGGCTCTGGTCATTTGGCAGCCTAATGGTAGCACCCCACGAGAGTTAGCCTGAGCAGATGCCAAATGGATAAAACGTCCCAATGGATGGGTCATTGTGTGTCGAAATGTTAGGCTCGCTGTTTCTTTTCCCTCTTCTCCTGGCCCTGTCAGTCCTCTTGGGCCTGGGCTTGAGGAAATCCAGGATTGGAAAAACAGGGGTGGCAGAAAGAGTAGCCCTAGAGTACTTCATCCACTGCTGCCTGTGCCCACAGGCCTTGCCTGCTTTTGCTCCTTTGGGGAGGGGCTTAGCGCAGGGGATGTCTTCTATCAGCTCTCCAGTAAGAGCCAGCAGAGGTTATTCTGGAGAGTTCTGAGAGAGCAGCCTCTCATCCCACCCAGCGGGAAGAGGGCCTCAGGGTATTCTAGGGGGTGAGTTGGGGAACGGACATTGATTTCTATAGTCTGGGCCGGGCATCTCTTGGTGACTTGTCCACCAAGACTTTGTCAGCATGTAGTCCCAGTGGATGGTACGCATGACAGCCGGAGCTAATCCCATCCCAGAGATGTAATGGCTAGCGTTACATTCATGTGGACTTTCTCCAGCCTCTGAGCTGGAGGATTGAAACAGTGGCCGGTGGTGTGGTGTTCTCAGGGAACCTCTGTGGGGCTCTGGGTGTGAGGGGGCAGGGAAAGTGGTGTGACCTGTCTCACCTGTGTTGCTTGTTTGCAGAGCAGCAGTCGAGAGGGGTGGCAGGATGAATGTGGGCACGGCACACAGCGAGGTGAACCCCAACACGCGGGTGATGAACAGCCGCGGCATCTGGCTCTCTTACGTGCTGGCCATCGGACTCCTTCACGTCGTGCTGCTGAGCATCCCCTTCGTGAGCGTCCCTGTCGTCTGGACCCTCACCAACCTCATCCACAACTTGGTGAGAGCCTGCTTACCGCGTTTCTCCCACCATGTGGGCTGTTCAGTGCCTGAGCTGAGAGTCACTGGACGGACTCCGCAGGTCCTGTCAGCATCTGTCACCAGAGCCCAGGACCAGCTCGTATCTCTGCCTTGCTCCCCCTTGTGGGCTGTAGTATGCCTACAAGAATGAAATCTGCACATCCTCTGTGTCTTCAGGAAGGGCTGGACTGACTGGCTGGTGTGTGTGGAGGACGGCCAGCTGAGAGCTGAGTCCTTGTTGATGCTCCCCAGGTCCCAGGAATCTAGTGCAGAAGCGTTCCTTTCCCACGATAGGATCCCAAACCGTGTTCTTCTGACTCTCTGCTCCCTAAGACCTGCTGCCTTGTACCACACTTCAGCAAGCAGGCAACTCATCCTTGCTACTAGGCTTGCTCCTTTTAGCTGGCACGTAGAGACCCAGTCGGACTGGAAGGCAGCATGTATGCCCATTCCGTGGCTAACCCCTCCCCTTACGCAGTTCCTGTGTTCTCCCACCATGTGGGCTCCTGGGTGCCCTGTCATGTATTGAGTCTGCCTGCCTTTGCCACTGCGGCAGAGGAGGTGGCAGTCTACCTGGAGCTGCTTCTGTGTGTGACCGGTGGGGAAGTCAGGCTAGGAGTTTACTTGCCTTTTGTATTTTCTGATGAAGGCCCCTCCTTTCAGGGCATGTACATCTTCCTGCACACGGTGAAAGGGACACCTTTCGAGACTCCAGACCAGGGCAAAGCCAGGTTGCTGACCCACTGGGAGCAGATGGACTATGGGGTCCAGTTCACAGCCTCTAGGAAGTTCTTGACCATCACACCGATTGTACTGTGAGTGCTCAGACTCCCCTCATCTCTGGTCTTTGGCGTAGGGATGAGCAGAGGGAAGGAAGTGACATATCTGGGGTCACCATGGGCCTTGGGTCTCCCTGGCTCTGACTTTCCTCCTAGGCCTGGGGTAAGCTGGGGGTAGGTCAGGAGGGCTTTGTAGCTGGTGATTCTCTGTCTCTCCACTTCCTATCCGGGACCCTGATTTTCATCTCCCTCCCCTGCTCCCCCCAGGTACTTCCTTACCAGCTTCTACACCAAGTATGACCAAATCCATTTCATACTCAACACTGTCTCCTTGATGAGTGTGCTCATCCCCAAGCTGCCCCAGCTCCATGGAGTCCGGATTTTTGGAATCAATAAGTACTGAGGTTGCAGCCCCTTCCCCAGCCGGGTTGGCAGGGGAAGGGTAGAAGACCTTTGCTGTGATGCTGAAGATAGGAGTCTCTGGACACTGCCAGAGATGGGGGTGCGCCCTGGGCCTGGCTTCCCCCTCGCTTCCCCAGTAGCCGACTTGGAGTAGCTTGTAGTGGGGTTAGGGTGGGGCCCTTGGGCTCTAACCCATTCTGAAGTTTTTGATCTTTTCCTTTTGCCTTTTGAATAGAGATGCCATGGGGGTGGTCATGAAAGGGGCTGGGCTTTCCGACTGACTGTGGACCTGAGAAGTTGGTACAGGAAGCCAGGAAAAACCCCTGTTGGTTTGTTTGCCTTCAGGCAGCCATAGCACTTTAACCTCTGAGAAGGGGCAGAGAGACGGTACGGCTGGCTTCTGCATTGTCTCACTTTTGTCGCTTGGAAGCGCAGGCTGCGCTGCCTCTGCCCTCCAGGTAGAGCAGTCAAGACTTCATTGACGTCCTTGTAAGATGGGGTTGGGGGACACCTGGTGTAGAAGTGGGGGCCAGGATGCTGCCGCCCTGGTCCTGGGGAAAGGGGAGCTCTGAGCAGGGGTAGGGTGGGGTCTTAAAATGGTCAAGAGAACAGCAGCTGATATGGATTAGTGTAAAAAGAGGGTCTGGGAGGAGAAGCCAGACCCAGCCTCCTCTGGGTGTGGGCTGAAAGGAGGGTTGGCTTGGAGGGTTCATTTACTCACAGAATGATGGTGATGGGGAGGGGGTTGGAGCTCCTGGCCTGGTATGAGGGTGTGCCCAGGCTGGAAGAGGGAGTCCTGTGAGTCCTCAGAAGCACAGGTCCAATTTGAGGCTTCCCTTAGCAGTGTATGAGGAAGCTTTAGGGCGCAGCTCTTCTTCAGCCCTTCAGCTTGTATTCCCGTTTAGATTGTGCCGGGGCAGTGCCTCTTGTGTGGCATGCATGTGAGGGGCCGGTAGGCCACCTCCACATGAGGTCAGTGGGCTCCACAATGCTGTAGGGTCCTTGTCCAAACAGGGCACTAGTAGGGACAGCTGCAGGCACTGTCTCCTCAGCCCAAAGAGAGGTGGGTCACAGAGCCTGACACTAAGCTGAGAGGGGCTGTCTTCTCCCCTCGCTGGTTCGATTGGGGCATGTTCCTTTGGAAAGATGTGGGTGCTTGAGCCCTCTGCCAGGGGCTGGAGGGAAGTCACGCACCCCGTTTTCTTCCCCTCACCCTCATTCTCAACCCCGTGTATCATAGGGAACTTTCACCTTCTGGTCTTTCTAAGCGGAGTGTGAATAGGATTTTTATGCCCTTTGTACAGTATTCTGAAAGAGAAAATAAAGTGCAACGTGTTCTGGTAGCCTTGCGTCTGGACTCTGCTTCCCATTGGCCCTGGGGATCGGCTGGCTGTGTGGGCAGCAGCTCTTGCCTGGCAGGGGTGGGGATTCTCGAGTGGCCCGGGGAGAAAGCCAGAGTGGGTGTGAGGAAGCTGGAGAAGGCCCTGGAACGTTGGAGCAGAGTCCCACTGTCTGTGCCTCCTGCTGTTCCTCTGACCTGAGCCTCTGACTTCACAGGCCTGGCTGGGGGAATTGGGTCGGGGGTTGGCCACCAAGCAAGGTCAGTCCAGACAGGGCTTACAAATGGAGTAGGGTCGGGGGTTACTACTGGTGCTCTGGTATTGTCTGTCTTCCTCACTTCTCTGTTGTGGAGGGCTGCCTTTGCTCCTGGCCTTGGTGCCCCTCCTGCTCTGACAGTAGGAGGGAAGAGAGGCCCCAGCCCGGAGAGGGCGGAGTCCTTATCTCCTGTGTCTGTGCAGTATTATTTGCTGCTCCCTGGCCAGGTACAAAGTTCTAGGCAGGCAGAGGAGCTCCGTTCCCAGTAGTCTGTGGCCCTGGCCCATCATCCTGGTGTTCTTAGAGTCCGGGAGAGTGTGATCTTTCCACTAGTCTGGTTATACTGTCCGCTCTTCGGATAAGGACTGTGATGTTGGGGGACGAGCTGCCGCTGGGCTGAGTCTTGGGAGTGGGCTGATCTACTTGCTTCCTTGGCCTATAAGCCAGTTGGGGTGAAGTGCCAGGGTACCTGAACAGTGATCTTTGTTCAAATGCCAGCTCTGCTACCTAGAGATGTGTGATCTTATCTAGCTGCCTTTCAGAGTTCTTCTGTTGAGGAGGCGAGTGCCTCTCTGGGCTGTTGTGGCGTGAGCGCAGTGCCTGGGGTATAACCAGCAGTTGAGTAGTAACTACAATTATTACCACTGCCACTTCCTTCAGTGTGCTTCTGAACGGAGGGATAGGGAGGCCAGAAGATAGACTAGGCTCACTCACACTATCCTCTGAGGGAGGCCAGAAGACTAGAGAGGAGAAGGTGGATGAAGATGGGTGGCATCCAGATAAGGAAGGTCTGAGGAGAGGGCACATAGAAATGTCACGTTGGGGCTGGAGAGATGGCTCAGAGGTTAAGAGCATTGCCTGCTCTTCCAAAGGTCCTGAGTTCAATTCCCAGCAACCACATGGTGGCTCACAACCATCTGTAATGGGGTCTGGTGCCCTCTTCTGGCCTGCAGACGTACACACAGAAAGAATATTGTACACATAATAAATAAATAAATATTAAAAAAATAATTCCAGAGGCCAGAAGAAGGATCTTGAATCTCAAAAGGAAAATTTTAGCCTGGCGGTTGTGGCGCACGCCTTTAATCCC
>NW_026067974.1:10483886-10537116 GCF_014885135.2 Alexandromys fortis | reverse complement strand
GGGGGGATCTCTGAGTTCAAGGCCAGCCTGGTCTTGAAGAGCTAGTTCCAGAACAGGAACCAAAAAGCTACAGAGAAACCCTGTCTCGAAAATCAAAAAAAAAAAAAAAAAAAAAAAAAGTTACTTTGGGTATGTACTGGACCAGCCTGATTCCTGTAGTTGTTACAGTTAATTTTCAGTCTTCGTTGCTGCCTGCCATGCTGCCTGCCATACCACGGCATTTGTTAGCTGGCCCTGAGGTCATTTTTGTATTCCTGGTACAGCCATGGCTATTACCTCTCTTTACTTGGGACCCACTTGTGGGGCTCAGGGCAGCCTGGCCACATATATGGGGCCCAGGTTGCATAGCTGCCATGACAGACAGGCTTGATAGAGACTAGCCAAGAGAGTTTCCATTTACTGGCAGGCAGCACCCAATTCCAGGAAAAGCCATGAGCTGATACCACCCAGGATTGGACCAGCATCTAAGGGAAGTACCTGAATATCTTACCCATTGGATAAGATTAAATAAGATCACCAGATGTCCTTGAGCCCAGCAGTACCTATTCCCTTCCACCAAAACACCCCTAGACAGGTGTTAGCCAGTCAGGGTCTTGAATCTTGAAAACCCTCTCACCCCAACCTCTACTATGATAAAAAGTCTCTCCTGCTCTCCTGGGCAGACTGTTGCATCGGACACACGGAGAGTCCAAGTTCGGGCTTTAATTGAATAAAGGCTCTTGGCTTTTGCATACGGATTCAGACTCCTTGGTGGTCTTTGGGGAACTCCAATTTGGGCATAACATTTGGGGGCTCGGGGCTGGAGAGATGGCTCAGAGGTTAAGAGCACTGGCTGCTCTCCCAGAGGTCCTGAGTTCAATTCCCAGCAACCACATGGTGGCTCACAACCACCTGTAATGAGATCTGGCACTCTCTTCTGGTGTGTGGGCATACATGGAGACAGAATGTTGTATGCATAATAAATAAATAAATCTTTAAAAAAAAAACATTTGGGGGCTCATCCAAGATCCCCCAAGCCTACAGGGACTACCGCCCATAGAGCCTTCAGCCTCAAGTCGGCCTCTGAGTTTTCTGTTTTGTGTCTTTCTGCTTGAATATCCTTCTGCAAGTGCGTCCAGAATCAGTACCAGAAACTGTAAGAACCTGTAGACGGTCTATGCGGACACGTGAAGAGATCACAGGTGGGTCCCAGGGCCATGCTGTAGACAGTGGATCTCTCTGGTTTCTGTAAATAGATGTGCAGTTGTTGCCAGTGTCTCAGCTTCAGTTCTGCCTCCGGGCACCAGGGGGGCTGTTTATCTGTTCCTTGTCCTGTGTGTTGTTGTGTTGTTTGTCCTGACTTAGACTGATGCTGACAATGTGGGCACCTAAGAGTACGCCTACTCCCCTCCCTCCCTTTGATTCTGGACCTCTTTCAGGACTTTAGAAATAGAGCAAGAAAAAAGTGACTGGAAATAAAAAGGGTAAACTGGCCATCTTTGGCCAGACCGAATGGCCAGCATTTGGAACTGGGTGGCTGGTAGAGGGAACCTTCGACTTACACGTCATTTCTAGGACATAAGACCTGATTTTTGGCAAACCCAGATACCAGGACCAGATTCCTTACATAGTCGCTTGGGAGACCTTGTAACACACCCTCTTCCTTGGTTAAAACCCTTTATCTCCAGGGGGCTGATGAACAAGACCATCCTCGCCTTACAGGAAGACAAAAGGCAAGAGGACCTTAAGCCTTCTGCCCCTGTGCTGCAAAGGGGTACAGAAGATGAACTCCTCTTGCCTCCTCTTTCCGGGTACCTCCCCCAACTGGTCAGGAGGCCAGGAAGGGGGCCCAGGGAACTTGGGAAGCCCACCTTGCACCAGGGGGCGGGCCCAGTGAGAATTGCCCTGGGAGGTCAACTCTGTCCCTCTTCCCCTGAGTGCGGTTGGCCCATAGGACGGTGAGGGCAATGAACAGATGCAGTATTGGTCCTTCGCCGTGAGTGATCTCTACAACTGGAAAAAGCAAAGCCCCCGTTTCTCAGACAATCTTTTTGATTCTGTTATGTTCACTTACCAACCTACTTGGGAGGATTGCAGTCAGTTGATACAGGTCCTGTTTATCACGGAGAAAGGGAGAATTCTGACAGAGGCCCAAAAATTGGTCCCAGGATCTGATGGAAACCCAACTGTCAATTCTGTGCCAATAGACCAAGGCTTCCCCTTGACCTGTTCTAACAGGACAGGAATTTCACCTTGGCAGAAGGTAAGGAAAGGCTCCAAGTCTACTGCCAGGTTTTAATGGGAGGTCTCCATGTGGTCCACCAGTCTGGCCAAAGTCAGTGATGTACTTACTACAAGAAAACACAGGATCCACTCGGGAGGCAGAGGCAGGTGGATCTCTGAGTTCAAGACCAGCCTGGTCTACAGAGCTAGCTCCAGGACAGGCTCCAAAGCCACAGAGAAACCCTATCTCGAAAAAAACAAACAAACAAAACAAAAAAACCAAAAAAAAAAAAAAAAAAAAACCACCTCCATCAGCCTTCTTAGAACGGATTATGGAGGGCTTTAGGGCATACTCCCTATGGATCCTCAGGCCGAGGAAAATAGGTCATCTGTGGTCCTGGCCTTTGTTAATTAGACCACGCCTGACGTTAGGTGCAAGTCACAGAAGATAGATGGGCTTACAGATCAGAGCGTCCAGGAGCTGTGAGCAGTAGCTCAGTGTACAACAGAGAAGCCCCAGAGGATAAACAGATGAGGGTCATTGCTGCAGAGAATGCAGAGTTACCTGGAAATACGGCAAGAACCCTAGCAGCCACCGCAGGAGACCCAGGTGAAAAGAAGGAATGACTGAGATGCCTAGCCAGAGGCCAAGGTAAGGGCCTCCACCGAAGGGAGCATCCTAGGTGCAGAAAGATCCATGTGCTTATTGCTGGGGAATGGGACATTGGGCTAAAGGGTGCTCCCAGGAGTCCAAACATAAGGACTATGACTCAGGATGTGACTCCTGCCACGGGGTTTGAGTCCCCTCCCTGAGCCCAGGGAAAACCTACAAATTTAGTAGTAGTAGAACTGGAACTCAACATTTTTTTAATATTTATTTATTATGTATACAATGTTCTGTCTGTGTGTATGTCTGCAGGCCAGAAGAGGGCACCAGACCTCATTACAGATGGTTGTGAGCCACCATGTGATTGCTGGGAATTGAACTCAGGACCTTTGGAAGAGCAGGCAATGCTCTTAACCACCGAGCCATCTCTCCAGCCCCTGGAACTCAACATTTGATCTAAACCAAACACCAAGGGAACCTCTCTCAAAAAAAGTCTTGGGTGCAGGGAGCCACAGGTATGAGCCAATATTCATGGACTACCCGAAGAACAGTGGATCTCGGAACGGGTCAGGTATTCCCCATTCCTTCCTGGTCATACCTAACTGCCCCTACTCCTTATTACGAATATACCAACCATTGGATAAGATTAAGATGTCATCAAACCCAGAATGTACCTATTCTCTTACACACACACACACACACCCTAGACAAATGTCAGCCAATCAGGTTGAATCCTGAAAACCCCCTTACCCCCAACTTCTACCATGATAAACGGCTGGGCGCGCTCTGTTTGTACTGCTGCATCAGACACACAGCCCAAGCCTGATCTTGAATAAATAAAGGCTCTTTTCTTTTGCTTACGGATTTGGACTCGGTGGTGGTCTTTGGGGAGGGAACCTTGCGGTTTGGACATGATTCTCATTCCATCTCAAGCTCGCTAGATTGTCCACGTCAACACACCATTCTCTGGCCCAAACTCACCGAGCCCCTGTGTCAGAATCTCTCACTTACTGCTGAGTCCAAAGAGCAAGATCTCTCCTGGCCCTGCCATTCCACCTGGGCCATAAGGAAGGCTAGATGGGTGGGGCACCTGTTGTTATCCAGATTTCCAGGAAGTGCTGCTGTTAGGAGCTTTCAGGTGCCTCCATTAGCACTCCTCCAGCCGGGAGCCGCACAGAGATCTGACAGGATTCTGACTTGCCATCTCAGGTAAGAAGCTGGGGACGGTGCATCTGAGCTGGCTGTGGCTCTGGGCACTGTCCACACACCTAGAATCCCTAGACTGGAAGAGAGTTGAGAGCAGACTACTATAAGATAGGACAGACAAAGGGCAGTGGGGGGTTAGGTGCCTAGGCCAGACATTAGGGACTTAGGAGGTCACAAGGGGTAGGATACAGTGGTGGTGGAGACCCAGGAAGCTTTTGCTTCTTTCAGGGGCAGACTTAGCACCCTGAAATTGGGAAAGGGTTGGTAGGGAGACCCAGGAATCCCAACTGGAGCCGAGGGAAGAAATAGCTGTTAAGACTGGTATCCTGAGGTCTGGCACTTGGCAATCGTTGGAGTCTTCTCAACTCTCATTTGTTGCCTTTGGGACAGCAACCTTGCTCTGAGAAATGCGGAAACTGGGGTTCACTTTCCTGTGTGGGGCAACCCCACCCCATTTGCCTCAGTAAGTTCTATGAAGGCCTGAGGGAGATTTGCGGTCTGTGTGTCACGATTGCCTCACTTTCAACACGCAGGGAAGATTAGCTATTCCAGTTCCTAGTTGTCTGGAACTGGGAGCCCTTGCTTGACCCCAGGCTGTGAAAGGCAGTAGATTAAAAATCAAGAGTCAGGGACTGGAGAGATGGTTCACTGGCTGCTCTTCCAAAGGATCTGGTTTCAGTGCCCAACACCCATATGGTGGTTCATGACCATCTGTAATTCCAGTTCTGGGAGATGAGACATTTTCTTACTTCCATGGACACCAGGCATATAGGTGCATATATGTACATGCAGACAAAACACTCATACATTAAATAATAAATCTAAAAAAAACACAAAGTCAGATGTGGTGACCCACCTGTTGTAATTCCAGCTTTTGGGAGGTAGAGGCAGGAGTTCCGGGGCATCTTTCACTACAAAGCAGGTTTGAGGTCAGTCTAAGCTAGACATGACTGTCTTAAAGCAAAACAACAAAAAGCCCTTTCTGACCCAATACATCTCTCACTGTTGGTCCAGGCGTAATGTCTCTGTTTGAAAGTGTCACAAGATCCCTGGTCCAGGAGTTGGATTCTGGAGGGGATATGATTCCTGTCAAAAGTATGGTTGACGCTGGTGCATTCAAATGTGGTTATTTGGTGAGAGGACGGAAGAGGGTCTGGGGATGGGCCTACTACCGCAAGACAGACCTCACCCTGGAGGACATACTGGACGAAAAGGACGAAGGACTATTTGGTAGGCTGCCTGCAGGATTTAGAGGTCAGTATGTGGCAGGTGAGAAATGGCCGGCTTGAAACCTTGCCTGCTTCTATTCTACCCCGTGCTCAGCTCTGCATTGGCCTCAGCTAGTTGATTTGTACACCCTGGCACACCTCCAATAAGACACACACAGAAGGGTTGGTGAGCAAGAGGAGTAAAATAGAGATTTTTGTTTTGGCTTGGTTTTTTCAAGACTGTGTTTTTCTGTGTAGCTCTGACTGTCCTAGAACTCACTCTGTAGACCAGGCTGGCCTCGAACTCACAGAGATCCACCTGCCTCTGCCTCCCAAGTGCTTGGATTAAAGGCATAGCCACCACCACCTGGTGAGATTTCTTTGTATTGGAAGTCATTCCTACATAGTCTCCCTTTCCTGTGTCTCTCTGCAATGCCAATTCCTGAGCTCTGAGTTTATATTTTTATAATTAAACTGATGGGTAAATGGAGGAAGATGTGATAGTCAGGATGGACGCAGACTTCACAGCTAAGGTTGCCCGGTTTTGAAGGCCACTCTGCTGTTGACCAGCAGGGTGATGTCCGGATGAGCTGCTTTTTATCTGTGTAGGTTTCAGAGTCTTCACCTGTGAACTCTAGATGACTAAGTAAATGGCCCTGCCGGCCATGGGAGGTGCACGCAGACTCTCCCTCTGGTAGCTCTGCTGGACAGGACCCCTCTTCCCTGGGCGTGGGCTGAAAGACAAGTTGAACTGAAATTTAGAAGGCATCAGTTCTCAGCTATGGGTCGTGACCCCTTTGTGGGTTATAATGACCCTTTCACAGGGGCTGTATGTCAGATATCCTGCGTATCAGTTACATTATGATTCCTCACTAAAAATACAGTGATCAGGGGCTGGAGAGATGGCTTAGAGGTTAAGAGCACTGACTGCTCTTCCGGAGGTCCTGAGTTCAATTCCCAGCAACCACATGGTGGCTCACAACCATCTGTAATGAGGTCTGGTGCCCTCTTCTGACCTGCAGGTATACATGGAGGCTGAACACTGTGTACATAATAAATAAATAAATCTTTAAAAAAAATACAGTGATCACATAGCAACAAAATAATGTTATGGTTGGAGGTCACCACAACATGAGGAACTGTATTAAAGGGTTGCAACATCAGGAAGATTGAAAAAAAACCATAGCTCTAAGGGTTCTTCCTATCTATCTATCTATCTATCTATCTATCTATCTATCTATCTATCTATCTATCTATCTATCTATCTATCTTTAGTGGCTAAAGAGACAACTTGGGTGCTGGGAACTGAACTCATATTTTTGGTTGTGAGCCTAGCCTTTTACGGCTGAGCCATCTCTCCAGGGTTTTTATAGGAGGGCTTTACAATGCTGTTTCCCTGCCTCGAAGTGCAGATATTCCTGGGGTTTCTTCTTTTTGTTTCCGCTAACCCTGGAATCCATTTTAGTGTCTTATCCTGAATTCAGAAAATCTACCATATTTTAGGTGAACAAATATTTGAGTATGAAACTAAAGTTGTGTGGTCCAGACCTCTCTGCTGTAGTCTCTTAGTCTCTCTGCCCTCTCATGTTGTAGGACGTCCGCTTTCGCTTGGTTGTTTTCCATATTTTTCTCTGTGGTTCAGCCGTGGCTATGGTTTGGGTAGTCAAGTGCTCTGCACATCCATGAAGGGTGTGCGTGCTGTCTGCTTGCCTTCCCACCGCTGATCACCTGACCGAGGGGGTATGTTGAAGTTCATATTTGCCCTCCCACACTGCACTCCTTGTTTTCATCTTTGTCTTTTCTGTCGAGGCATCTTGTTTGTGTGCATGTTTTACAGATCCGGGAAGAGATGCCCAGCATTTTCCCTCCTCTGTGTTTTCAGTTTGCTCCTTTATGCTCCATGATGTCAGCCAAGGTGGCCACACCTCGAGACAGGAGGGATGAGAAAGGAAGAGCTATCTAGTCTCTGAGCCACACATCCCGTCTGGGCTGATGACCTCACACAGTTTAACCTGCCTGTGAAGTGATGATCAGAATCAAGTTCGCCAGTAACACCCTGCTTCATTGTCATAGTTAGACTGGACAGTGACTTTGGCGTGGTCCTGAGAAGGACCTCCTTTCAGTATTAGCACCATTGAGGGCATCAGCCAGGACACTTGTATGCATCATCAAGATGGCTTAGAAAGAGGGCAAACGTGGAATACGTGGAATTCATTTTTCCTTTTTTTTTTCTAACAAAGTACATATCAAACTTATACTGCTTGAGAAATGAAGAGGCCCTGAGACATTAGTGCCCTATGGGTTGATTTTTGTTGTTGGTTTTTTTTTTTTTTTTTTTTTTTTTTTGGTTGTTTGAGATAGGGTTTCTGTCACTTGCTCTGTAGACCACACTGGTCTTGAATTCAGAGATCTGCCTGCCTCTGCCTCCCAAGTGCTGGGATTAAAGGCATGTGTCACTACTGCCTGGCCCCATGGATTGATTTTAAGTAGTTCCTAATTTGGTCATTTTCTATTTCAAATGCATTTCCTCTGGAAATCCAGCTGGGCCCCTCACCCGGCAGCAGGAGCTGTCCCTTCTTTGCAGGTCTGTACTTGGGAGGTCTAAGGAGGAAGGTCTTCCTGCATCCCCTATATCCTCCCTAAACCACGAGCAGCAGCAGAATCAGCCTACCCAGCGCTGGGCCCCTGATGAATGCTACATCAGACGCCTGGAGTCTGTGCAGATGGGCAGCTTCCCTGGCCACCTCACTCTACCCCTGCACCAGCTTCCCTGGCCACCTCACTCCACCCCTGCACCAGCTTCCCTGGCCACCTCACTCCACCCCTGCACCAGTTTCCTTGGCCACCTCCACCCCTGCACCAGCTTCCCATGATCACCTCACTCCACCCCTGCACCAGCTTCCCTGACCACCTCATCCACCCCTGCACCTTCATGCAGACACCAGGGACTGAGCTACTTGCATTTTGTTTTCCACGTATCCTTTCCTTGCCTCATTTCAGAATCCCAGTGGCATTAGCTTGCATCTGTTGAACCCTGTAATGTGTGCCAGGCACTGTCTTAAGTTCTTGCCTGAATACTTGGTGTCCCCAAGCATGGGAAGGACTTAGTTAAGATTCTCTCTCTAGAGAGAGGCCAGATGACTTAACAGGTTACCTGGGGAGAAGGGTGCAGGGCAGACTGATGCCATGGACGGTGGCCTGTAATGTTGAGGACGGCAGGCTTCACGGAGGAAGGGGCAGTGCTAGCAAGGGCTTTCTGGAGAAGGGCCTTTTAGGTTAGCATCAATGTGATATTTACTCTTGTCTTTCCAGGTGAAAAGGCTAAATTCCAAGTCCAGGATAAAACAGATTCAAAGCTGTCAGTAAAACTGTTGTCAGCAATATTGCCAGCAAAATTGTCAGCAATATTACCGGCAAAATTCCCTGAAGAAATACTTGCCGTTGAAAGACTACGGTCCTGTGATTGGAAAACCACCATAATACATAGGAAGATAACCCAGAGATATTTGGATTTCCTTGTCAACAAGTGAGGCGGGGACTGAAGAGATGGTTCAGTGGTCACGAGCACTTGCTGCTCACACCAAGGACTTAGTATTGGTTCCCAGCACTCATATGGGGGTGCCCAACCATCTGTAATTCCAGTTCCAGGGGATCTGATGCCCTTTTCTGACCTCCATCTCTTGCACCTATATGGTACACATACATACACGCAGGCACTACACATAGATAGCTACTTTTTAAGATGGGGCTGGATTCAGGCAGTAGTGGGAATGGACAAGGGGAAGGAAGCCTTCTGGGCATGAGTCATCTCAGGGGCACCCTGGCTGTTCACCCTCAGGCCCACTCCTGTGCTGACCTTCCTTATCTGCCCAGGCAGCCTCCTGGCTCCCTCACAGCCTGCCATCTTCTGAGTGACCGATTGCTGTGGGTCAGATCCAACAGAAACCCAGGACAAAAGACTAACTGTAGTGCCTGTTAGCTTACCAAAGAGGATGCTGGCCCCCAGGCTCACTCAGTAGAGTGGCTCTTCTCAGCTCGCCACATCTGCCCCTGTCCTACCCTCAACTTCTCCAGCCCGAGGGCTTTGCTTCTCTTCCCCCAGCTTCTCATTCCTATATAATCCTGCCATTTTGGCCGTATGCTCTTTTGGTCAGCTTTCTCTCGCTCCTCTCCTCTCTCTCTTCCCTTCTCTCCCCCAGTGCCTGCTTCCCACCCCAATCTCATCATCACCTGGTTCAGTCTACTGGTTACATTTAGTCTACTATTTTCTCTCTTTGTTCTGGACAGTTGTGAGCCACCATGTGGGTGCTGGGAATTGAACCTGGGTCCACTGGGAGAGTAGCCAGTGTTCTTAACCACTGAGATATTGCTTTAGCAAACAAATTTTTGTTTGTTTTATAACAAGATCTCAATTATTGTAGCTCTGGTGGGCCTGGAACTTGAATGTAGACCAGGCTGGCCTTAGTAAGAGTCCATCACAATGGGGAATTTGGTAACAAGCAGCAGACATGGTGGCAGGAAGCAGAAGCTGAGAGTTCACATCTCCGACCACAAGCAGGAAGCAGAGAGAGTGGTCTGGTGGTGGCAGGTGGCTTTGAAACCTCAAAGCCTGCCCTTAGCGCTGCACTTCAGCAAGGCCACACCTCCTAATCCTTCCCAAACAGCACCACCAACTGGGAACCAAGACTCTGGGGGACATCTCACTCAAACCACCATGTACCCCCCCCCCCAAGCCAACAAGTGTAGTAAGAAGAAAAAGATGTAATTCTGCCTACATCATAGAGGGTGGGGTATGAAGTCTCCCACCATCTGTGATGGGCAGGAACATACTGAATGCTAGTGAGATCCCTTCCCATTGAGCACCCTGCCTCCACACCACCGTGGGTAGAATGTAGGGTGATAGCTGCAGTGTGTAATGTCCCTTGGCTTTGCAGCCCTACAGGAATTTACTCTGAAAAGGAAGTAGTTGGTAGACAGGGAGAGGTCACTGAGAGGCCCTGAACTCTTATCCCTTCCATTCCCTCTAGGAAGGTGAAGCAGAAACTACCCGCTTCATTTAAAACAATTAATATGAAAGAAAATATATATCTGGTGACAGAAACTCTGGAGACAGAAGACGAGGAAACCCTACAAAGAAAAATGGGCTATAAAATTTTGTGCTCACTTCTTAAGAACTATGAAAAAAAGGTTAGTACCCTGGGAGATGGGGTGTGGACCAGCCAGCCTTGTGCCATCCACTGAAGGCCCCCTGAGGGTGCCTGCCAAGACTAGGCCTTCTTAGCTCCTCCTCAGGCCTCTCGGAGCAGTGCTGGCTGGTCTCTGTGCCTTGTGGAGGAAGAGTGTGCCGCCTTGAAGGAGTCACAGGCTGACTTAGGATGCCCTCTTTTCATTTCCTTTTTAGTTTTATTTTTTGGTCTTTTGAGACAAGGTTTCTCCACATAGCTCTGGCTACCCTGAACTCACTTTGTAGATCAAGCTGGCCTCGAACTCATGGAGATCTGCCTGCCTTTGCGAGTACTGCGTGCACCAGCACACTCAGTCTGGATAGTCTCTACCATGTGGTTATTCTGTCCCGTGTCTGTCTCCCTGTCTAGCAGGCAGGAGGAGCTAGAGTCCCTGGAACAAATCTTGTCTTCAGTATACACTTGTTAAACAGTGGAAACAGAATGGGTTTGGGGTCAGACATGGGTTCGAATTTCAGCTCTGCCATTGGTTTCAGCTGTAGGATTGGCTCAGATACTTGTCTTAGAGTCTTAGTTCATCTGTAGACTTAGAATAAAACTGTCTACCTCTTAGGAGTGTTTGGGAGATTAGGCAGGATAGCAATGTAATTTCCATCAACACAAACTCTTTCTCCTTAGAGCCAACGCAAAATCACCGTCCCTGCCAACACGATCCTGGCCTATCGAATGAAGCAGCTCATCTTCGAAAATGGGTCAATATGTAAGCAAGAGGGAGGGAAAGGAGGGCATCAATACAGAAACCACTATTTTCTTATTCTTTCTTTTTTCTTTCTTTCCACCTCTCGGTGTTGGCTTAGCTCTTGACTTCTGGAATGAAGGAAGAAGAAGGTCTTTTCAAGGAGGTGAGTGAGCCCCTGGGCTACCCAGTCATTGTCTCAGAGCATGCAAGACGGAAGGCAGTGCACGGCAGAGTCTGTAGTCGGATGTGTTCAGAAGGGAGGACACATGCTTGTGGAGGAGCAGCCTGGATGCACTGTTGGCCCAGGGCCACTTGTTAGCGTGGGGTGGATGAGGGAACTGCACTGAACTAGTCTCAGGTACCCTGCCGTACCACTCTTGCTCATAGCCTCCCAAATCTGGACTTTTCTGACCAGGCAGGAAGGTCTATGGCTCTGTATGTGATTCCTCTGGGACATTTGGGGCTTTCCCTCTACCCAAAGAGGCCTCAGGAAGGGACGGAGGGCATGTTGTACCTTCTCTGGGTGTTGGCTGCTGCTCGAGTCACCCAGGCACAGCCCTGTGGCGGCGGGTCGCCGAGGATGTGAGAAGGATCTTGCATATATAACTTAGATTACGCGGTAAGGGTACAGACTCCCTGACATGGGCAATGGCAGCTCATCACTGGGAGAAGAATGCCCATAGGGGTTAGGTGTGCTCAGAGACTCTGAAGACTTCCTCCCTTGGCAGAGAGAGGACTTACTAGCTATGTGTGGGGCCTTACCTGTCTCTAGGCCCACATACAGTATGGCAGAATTCATCTATCCTCAGGTTGATATGATGTAACACTTACCACTCGGTGGGATCAGCAGAATGGTGCAGGCTGGTGTCTTAGTTAGGGTTAGTATTACATGGTATTGTAGAACACCATGGCCCAAGCAATGGGGAGAGGAAATGAGTTATTTGGCTATATTTCCATATCATTGTTCATCATCAAAGGAAGTCAGGACAGGAACTCAAACAGGGCAGGACCCTAGAGGTGTAGATTTCTCTTTTCTTCCTCCTTCCCTCTTTCTCTCTTTCTCTCTTCCTTTCTTTCTTCCTTCCTCCCTCCCTCCCTCCCTCCCTCCCTCCCTCTCTCTCTCTCTCTCTCTTTCTTTCTTTCTTTCTTTCTTTCTTTCTTTCTCCCCACCTCCTCTTGCTGCAAGTCTCTCAGGCTGGCCTTGAAGTTCCTAAGTAGCTGAGGTTGGCCTTGAACTCCTGGTCCGCCCTCCAGTCTGCTCCTCCCTAGTGTTGGGATTACAGAGGTGCACCACTACACCTGGCTTTGGGGACTACACTTCGGTGAAAATTAAACAACCAAGTTTATTTCTGGATATGGCAAACTGGGACTAGATGAGGTGAACTAGGGAGATGGAAGCCAGGTAAATGGGTGATGGTAGGCATGTCGGAAGAGGGAGTTCCATTTTAACAGAACAAATAGTTTAGAAGAAGGCAAAACACAGAGATGAGGTAAAAACAACAGCAAAAACAAAAAGTAGATTAAAATAAGGTCTAGCCAGGCATTGTGGCATCCTATTGTGATCCCAGTTCTTGAGGCAAGATGATCCGAGAGAAGGGCAGTCCTTGGCTACATAGTGAGCCTGGGCTACATGAGACTATCTCGGGGGTGGGTTGGGGCAAGGTATAGTAGACTTTACAAATGGAGCCTGTTGGCACAGTGAGTCAGATTCATAATTGTTGTCTTTATAGAAACGCCTCTAGGAACACAGGGAACTACTGAAACTTTGAAGGAGCACGTAGAGAACACAGGGAGAAGCCTGCAGGAACTGGATGAGAAGCAGAAGAATGTGCTATGCTCTGCCACTACATGCGCCATCAAGGAAGGGGGGCTGGAGGACCTGGAACAGAAAGTAAGGGATCCAAGGAAGAACTGGGGTGGACACAGAGGACTGTGGAGGGCAGATGGCAGGATGGGAATCAACTGGACAGAACCATACTTAGCTTCCCCCTCTCCCACCCCCAGGTTTCTGCTGTCTTGTTCTCTGATGCTTCGACGCAGACTGAGGGCCCAGCAGGTCCTCTCATTCGCACCCTTCATGATAATGCCGGGTGCTTGGTAAAAGCACGTGCAGAAGCCATTCTGATGCTCTTGGATGCCTTAATAGGTGAGGAGGAAAGCAGAGCAAGGAGGCTGGTGGAGAATCAAATCTTAGGGAGTGTGTATATTCTATGAGGGGTAGCCCTCAGCATTTCAGAGACTGTCAGTCTTTCCCAGGCCAGATATTGAGGGGGAATATCCCTGTTCCCTCTGGTATAGTCTATAATGCTCCATATTTTAACAGGGGAGTAGGAAACATTTGGGATATTCCCACCAGGCCTCCTGGGAGCTCTCTGAAACCCCCTGATGATGTACGTGTGGTGAGCCACTGAAGATCGCCAGCAAAGCCACCTGTCCCTCACCTTTTCTACTAACAACCTTTTCCTGCTTCCAGCCCTATCTGACAATGCCGAGTATGTGAACGAAGCACTGGAGAATGGGAAGCTGCATTTGCTGAGGGACCAGGTGAGACACTGGATAGAGAGGGCTAGGGCCATAGTAGAGACCAGTGCCTGTGTTCTGGAAGGACTTGAAAACCCCACAGTACAGCCCTTTTTACTCTGTAGTTACTGCCTGCTCATGTCTGTGCAGCAGGTTTGGGACAGATTTGACATGTTCTTCTGCCTGCCAGTGGGCAAAGAGGATAGAAAAAGACTAGTCCAAGATGGCGTCTGGTGCCATCCTGAGTGCCTGCTGCTATGTGGAGATGGTGTGGGGTTCTTCAGCTTTGCAGGAAGAATTCCATGATGGCTCTAATGTCTGTCACAGCTCAGAACGAAGGGCTGTGGCCAGCTGTTGGCCATTGTGGTCTGGGTGTGTATGCGTGTGTGCGTGTGCATGCGCGTGTGTGAGAGCGCCTAGCTTTTAATCTGGTGAGTTTCCTTTCAGGTGGAGTCAGTCCTCCAGAAGAATTGGGGTGATCAGCTTAACCAGAATGTGCACTGTGACCCTGAGGCACGGAGCCTCTGTATCATGTATATTGCTTGCTCTCTCCTGCTAGCTCTGAACCGTAATAAGTCCACCTGTGTCTGTTTGTAACCTAATGTTGGCCTGGATCCTATGCATGGTCTCTGATTAAAAGTAGCAGATTGGGAATAGTGTCTTCTCTCTATTGGTTTTTCCTCTTGGCATGGCTGGCTGGTTTCAAAGCCAAGGTCTTCGCTACCACTAGACAAACGAGGTGACACTGAGCCACACCCCAGTCCTCCTCCTCCTCTAGAAATCTCATTAGATGGCAGAAAGAGGAACAGGCTAGGGGTGGTGGCACACACCTGTGACCCCAGCACTCAGGAGGGGAGTGGAGGGAAAGATCAGGAGGAGAGGGGAGGATCAGGAGGGGAGGGGAGGATCAGGAGGAGAGGATCAGGAGGAGAGGGGAGGATCAGGGGGGGGAGGATCAGGAGGGGAGGATCAGGAGTCCAAGGCCGTTGTACCAGTCAGGTGCTCAGAGGAGCAGAACTGACCGATGAATATACAAATATTCATTCATTTTATATATAGAAAGGGGGTTTATTAGAATGGCTTACAGGCTGTGGTCCAGCAAGTCCAACAATGGCTGTCTGTCAACAGACAGTCCAAGAATCCAGTAGTCACTCGGTTCCCAAGGCTGGATGTCTGGTCTCCAGTATATGCTGGGATCTCACAGTAGACTGTCATGCCAGTGAAGGGATGGACCTACCAGCAAGAGCAAGCAGGCAGAGAGACCTAGCTTCCTCCTTCCGTGTCCGTAATATAGGCTGCCAGCAGAAGGTGTAGCCCAGATTAAAGGTGTATTTACCACTTTATTTTTTTATTTTATTTTATTTTTGGTTTTTCGAGACAGGGTTTCTCTGTGGCTTTGGAGCCTGTCCTGGAACTAGCTCTGTAGACCAGGCTGGTCTCGAACTCACAGAGATCCACCTGCCTCTGCCTCCTGAGTGCTGGGATTAAAGGCGTGCGCCACCATCGCCTGGCTGGATTTACCACTTTAAAAGATATGGGTTAGAAATGCGTCTTTCCACTTCAGATGCTTTAATTAAGAAAAAAAATCCAACCTACATCCAGAAAGACAAATATCATATGTACTCACTCATAAGTGGTTTTTAGACATAAAGCAAAGAAAACCAGCCTACAATCCACAACCCCGGAGAACCTAGACAACAGAGAGGATCCTAAGAGGCATACATGGATCTACATAGGAAGGAGATAAAGACAAGATCTCCTGGGTAAACTGAGAGCATGGGGGTCACTGGAGATGGTAGAAGGAGAGAGGAGAGGAAGGGAGAGGAGTGGGGAAAAATGCATAGCTCAATAAAAATAATAAAAAAGAACAAAAATCTGTCACAGGTATGTCCAGCCATTTGGGTTTTATTTAATTTCAGATTAACTAACTTGACAACCAAGAACAGCCATCACAATCGTTGTCTGCCACTTTGGGAATTTTGAGGCCAGCCAGGGCTACATGAGATCACATCTCAAAAGACAAAAGCAGGGCTGGAGAGATGGCTCAGCGGTTAAGAACATTGTCTGCTCTTCCAAAGGTCCTGAGTTCAATTCCTAGCAACCACATGGTGGCTCACAACCATCTGTAATGAGTTCTGGTGCCCTCTTCTGGCTTTCAGCCGTACACACAGAAAGACTATTGTATGCATAATAAATATTTTTTAAAAATACTTATTTATTATGTATACAATATTCTTTCTATGTGTATGCCTGCAGGCCAGAAGAAGGCACCAGACCCCATTACAGATGGTTGTGAGCCACCATGTGGTTGCTGGGAATTGAACTCAGGACCTCTGGAAGAGCAGACAGTGCTCTTAACCACTGAGCCATCTCTCCAGCCCCATAATAAATATTTTTAAAAAAGACAAAAACAAACAAAAATAAAACAAACCAAACTCACAAAGGAATAGGAAAACAAACTGGCTAAAGAGGCCTAACTTAACATTAGTGGAGTCATGATGGGCTGCAGACTAATAATACTGGGACTAGGCTCCACCCTTAAAATAACCAGGAAAAAACGCAAACTGTACCCTACGGGGGACCAATCAGAATTGAGACAAACAAGTACTAGATGCTCCAGAAGAATAGCTTATATAACTTGTATAGAGGTTAGAATTTTCCTTGCAGCAATGTAGTACCAATCCCTGTTTGACAAGACTGTTGCCCCACTCCTGCCCAATCAGGAGTTCAACCCCTATCTGAATCTCCTACCCTTTACTCCTTAAAAACCCTGCCATAGCTGAGCTCAGGGCTCTCCCTGATTCAACTGTTGTGTCGGAACGGATGGAGAGCCCATGTTTGAGCCTGCAATAAAGGCTCTTTGCTTTTACATAGGAACCTGGGACTCTTGGTGGTCTCTGGGGGGGCTCATGATGTGGGTATAACATTAGCAACAGAAAAGAAGTTTAAACACTTATTTGGGATCTAGAAAGCAATGCAAGCTGGGTGGTGTGGGCCGGAGGGTGCAGAGGAGTGAGCAAGAGAGTTGTTTTCATCATAGGTGTTCTAGAAGAACTGCAGAAGCTCAACACCAGAGACCTAGGATCCCCCAACCTGTCGGGCTAATGAAATGAAAACAGTTTTTTAAATTTTTTTCTTATTTATTAAGACTTATTTATTATTAAGACTCAGCAGAAGAGGGTACCAAATCTCATTGCAGATGGTTGTGAGTCGCCATGTAGTTGCTGGGAATTGAACTCAGGACCTCTGGAAGAGGAGTCAGTGCTCTTAATCTCTGAGCCATCTCTCCAGCCCCAACAGTTTTTTTTTTGTTTGGTTTTTTGGTTTTTCAAGACAAAAGTTTTGGCCTCAAAGTCACAGAGATCCCTTGCCTCTGCTTCCCGAGTGCTGGGATTAAAGGCCTGTGCCACCATCGCTGAGCCATGAGTACAATTCTTAAAAGAAGGAACACAAAGCTTGAGAAGTATTCAACAGCCCTAACAACCAGGGAAATGCAAATTAAAACTGCTTCTTCAGTTCCTCTCGCCCCAGTTAGAGTGGCTAGCATCAAGAAACAAATGACAAGAAATGCTGGTGGCAGTGTGAAGGAAGAAAAAAGCTATGGTCACTGATGGAGGGAGGGAAAGGCACTGTGGCTCGGCTACATCATCTTTGAGTCTGTACCTGAAGGGCTCTAAGCCCACAGACACATCACACAGGCACGTGCACATCCATGTTTGCTGCTCAATTCTTCACAGCACCTAAGCAGTGGAGGGAGCCTACATGTCCATCAGTACATGGATGGGTAAAGTGTTTGGTCGGAAGCATCACCTCTTTATACAAAACCCTGGTACCCTTTATACAAAGAGCCTGGCATATTTAGTCGGGGGCTTCACCCCAGCCCCTTGGTATTCATTTTTGGAATGTTGGGTGGAAAACTCCATTCCAAGCTCCCTCCCCTGGGAAGTCGCCTTAGTCCAAACTCCACCTCAGAGAAAGCTGGCCAAATGGTTAACCCCTCCCCAGGGAAGGTCAGGAACACCCCCACAGGCTATGTCAGCTGCCCCCCAGAGAATGAATGTGTGGTCTCCTCTCTTCCCCTCTCCATGTTTCCCCAGGGCCACCCGGGAGCATTCTGTTAAACATGGGCATCTTTAATTCGGTCTGATTGGGATTATTTGCGTAGGCAGAGAGGCTCGTCTAAGAAAATACCAAAATACCTAACATAAAGAAAATGTGGTACATACATCCTATGGGGTTCGTGCAGCTGTAAAGACAAATGAGATATAGAAAATGAAAATATGAAAATAGGCTGGACAAAGAGGCACACACCTTTAATTCCAGCACTAGGGAGACAGGGGCAGGAGGATCTCTCTGAGTTCAAGGCCAGCCTGGTCTACATAGCAAGCTCCAGGATAGCCAGGACTACATAGACTCTGCCCCCCCCCCAAAAAAAAACCAAAACAAATTCAAGCACACACATACACATGTGTGCTTACACATACATAAATATACATGCACACACTTGTACACACACACTCATAGATACACGCACACATGGATGTGTGCATACACACTTTCACACATACTTACATACTCACACACACACACATGTGCATACAAACAGGATCTGCACTGGAGAATGTGCTAGCTCTGTCTCCCTTCAAGGTGACCATTGGACTCAGATTTTGCCTCGGGTGAACCTAGGGTTCCTAGTTTGGGGGAGTCTCCCCAACAGGGATGGCACATACTTTAAGTAAAATACAAGCCAAGGGAAAATCCTAATATAAATTACAAGTTTTTTGGGTTTTGTACTTAATGGTACTAAAATATACATATAAAATCTGTGGGGGTAGGCTAAGACCAGTTTTTTAAAACAGAAAAATATGAACTGCCTTAATAATTTATATTAGAAGAAAAAAAATCAGGGCTATAGCCTGTAGAGCTGGGTCAGTAATTAAAGCACTTACCGCATAAGCAAGCAGTAGGGCTGGAATCCCGATCCCCAGAAGCCAAGCAAATGCTATTTCAGGTGTGGTGACCGCCCGGATTGCAGCCTCGGAAGGGGAACCTGGAGTAAGCTGGTTATCGAGAGCAGCCATATCTGTTAGCTCTAGGTTTGACTGAGAGACCCTGCCTCAAAGGCCGTGGAAGATTGAGTGAAGACTCAGTAATAGCAGTCTAACAGTGTGGTCAAGGGAAGATGCAGGTCAACCCTCCTCACTAGCTCAGAGGAAAAAGCAGAAAAAACCAAACCAAGCAATAAAAAGGATCTATCCTTGCTAATCTGAGGCTTCAATCTGGTTTACATTGCAGATTTTTTTAGCCCATTTACAATTTTAACTGGGCATGGTTGCTCATTCCTATAGTCCCAGCTCTCAGGATGCAGGCTGGAGGATTTCAGCAAATACCAGGCCAGCTGGGGCTACACGGAGAGAGACTGTCTCCAAACAAACAAAATAAACCAAGGAAAGAAATTTAAGAAGGAAAATGATGTGATTGTTTCAATGGAAATGAAAAAGCACTCTGTAAAATTCAGTATGTACTCATTTCCTAGAAGACCAGGAACACACAGGCACTGCTTTAACCCGATCAGAGTACACGGAAACACACAGTAAGCTAAGCCACCACAGAGGAAATGTTTATGTGCGTTCTCTCTGAGTCTGGCAGGATGGGCATGCACACTCACACTGGCTCCTCCTCACACTGTACAGGAGAGCCAGCAAGACCAGGCCAGCAAGGGCAAGAGGCCAGGCAGGTGAGACTCGTGAAAGGAGAAGGCAAAAGAGGAGAGCAGTACTGTGACGAGATGATCAAATATATGAATCAAAACTGCAGATTTACAGATGAATTATGAAAATACAGTATTTTGACTGATCACCAATAAATGCAAAATGAAATTTGTACAACATGAAATACTTCGGAAAGTATCGGACAAAGGGTATAAGAGGGCTCAACTCCCTTGTTAATATGAGAGATCTTAGAGAAGATTAAACAAAAGATAAATACAATACTGAAGAGTTAGAAGACACAATATCGTGAAAATATTGACTTTTCTCACAGTAACTTCAGATCAGTACAATCCCAACAGTTGCCTGTCTGGTCTGAAAATGCAAAGGATTAAAACCAGCCACAATCTTCAAAAAGAATACTGCTTATTTATTGATTTATTTTTATTTTTGTATGTGTGTGTGTGTGTGTGTGTGCCTGCATGAGCTTAGGTGCATCATGTGCATGCAGTACCTAAGGAGACCAGAAGAGGGTGTTGCATTCCCTGGTACCGGTGTTACAGGAGGTTGTGGGCTGCCTGATGTGGGTACTTCGAACCGAACCCAGGTCTTCTGCAAGAGCAGTAAGTGCTCATAACAGCTGAGTCATCCCTCCAACCCCAGCCACAATTTTCTTCAAAAAGAACAAGGTAGAAAAACTTGTTCCCCTAGATTAAAGATTGATTATAAAATAAAACCTGTAACATTTTAGTGTGATGTTGGAGCTGCTGTAGACAAAAACAAAAGCAGATGAGATGCCTCCGGAATGGATCCCATGTGTACGAGGACATCTGATACAGGAGAGAGTAAGGACCGAGGATTAGTGGGAAAGACCAGTGCCAGGACAATAGACGACCCCAGAGGGAATTGTTGAAAGCCCAGCCCTTCACACAGTATTCACTCCAGAAGCACTCTGATTCAACCTGCAAAAGGCCAAACTGTAATTACAGTAACATCAAAACTTCAGTTTCATTGAAAATATATCACAAGTGGGGTAGAGGCAGCACAGAGTGAGAGACGCTACTCAAACCGAGGCACCTTTTGGAGACCGCCATCCGGGACGTGAAGGGGCTCGAACCGTTCGGTAACAAAAGAATGAACCACAGAGAAAGAGGTGAGTGATTTCAACAGCGCTATTTTTAGTGTCTATGTAAAATGTTCCATACGTTCATGTGTTTGGAACCTCCTCCAGTTGGAAGCATTGTTTTGGAGGTTGTAGATGTACTGGGATGGAGGGCCTAGGTCCTGACACAGGTCACACAGGGTAGGTCTTAAGGGCGACAGCTTAGCTCTGCTTCCAGATCCCACAAGATGTGCATAGGTCACTTAGCAAACTCCTGCTGCCCCGGGTGGGGCCACCCCAATTGCTCCACCTTCCCTACCACCATAGACTGGCAGCCCCTAAATCAGGAGCCAGCAAGAACTTTCATACAACGCAAGCTGGTACAACCAACTTGAATACGAGTTTGGTTTATACATGGAAAAGTTGTCTTTACTTTGACGGTAGGTAGCTCAGTGTTTACTGGCTGTGCTGGCTCGCTTTGGGACAACTTCACACAAGCTAGAGTCATCAGAGAGGAGGGAGTCTCAGCTGAGAAAATGCCTCCATGAGATCAGGCTGTAGGCAAGTCTGTAGGGCATTTCCTTAGCCAGTGATTGCTATGGCAGGGCTCAGCCCATTGTGGGCTGGTGGTACTGGGTTCTATAAGAAAGCAGGCTGAGCAAACAACCGGAGCAAGCCAGTAAGCAGCACCCCTCCATGGCCTCTGCATCAGCTTCTGCCTCCAGGTTCCTGCCCTGCTTTTGATCTTTTTAATGATGAACTATTACATGGAACTGTGAGAGAAATAAACCCTTTCCTTCTCAAGTTGCTCTTGGTCATGGCGTTTCATCATGGAAATAACCTGTCGTGAAGAGGTGAGATGAAAACTTAGTCCAGATTGACTTCATCAACCTGGATTAAGACGTCAGGGAGGGGGCTGGAGAAATGGCTCGGAGGTTAAGAACACTGGCTGCTCTTCCAGAGGACCTGGGTTCAATTCTCAGCACCTACATGGCAGCTCACAACTGTCTATAACTCCAGTTCCAAGGGACTGAACACCCTTACGCAGACATACTTGCAGGCATAAAACCAATACACATAAAACAAAATAAATAAATAAAAATACAAGACTTCAGAAAGTCTGATACCAGGCAGTATTGCCAGTATATTGAAACAGCATAATTCGGGGAAAAAAAGGTTCCTGGTGTAATATAATCCTCATTGCACAAGAAAGCATAATTACATCAAAATCAACTCAGCTATATACCATTTCTTTCAAGAAGATGGAGATCGGCTACCAGATAGGCTACCTGTGTATACTAACTTAAGGGCCTAAGGCAGGATCTGGCTTGGTATTGGCCATACAGATATTATAGAGGTCATTTGAGCTATTAGCTATCTCTGATCCTGTTGTGGGAGCTTGGGGGAGCCCTTGGCTACACAGATAATGTAAGGATCGTTTAGACTATTAGGTTGTGGGAGCCTGGGGAGCCCCTGGCTGTAAGGGTCATTTAGGTTACTAGGCACCTCCAGTCCTGGTTATAGGAGCTTGATATGGCCTGGCATTATGCAGACCACCATGCTGTCCATCACTTCCTGAAACTGGAATTATGGATGGCTGTGAGCTACCATGTGGGTGCTGGGAATTGAACCGGGGTCCTCTCCAAGAGCAGCTGAGCCATCTCTCTAGCCTGAAATGTTGTTCTTCAAAGTTTGTATGATCAGTAATTTTCTTTTACTTCAATGGTATTTTGCATATGGCCTGAGAATTTTTACTGAAGTATATTATTTGAACTATACAGTAAATGCACTAACAGTTTCAAGCAAAAGCACCCACAAGTCAGAAAGGCAAGACTCCCACAATTAAAACGGAAGCCTTTCCACACTGCAGAAGTCAGATGGATATTAGACCAAACAAATGGGATCCAAATGTTCCTCATTAATAATCTACTAATGTTGGAAAATACCCTTGTAGCAGTACAAAGCACAAAACATTTAACCGTGATGCTTGGTAGATAACAGTTAGGTGACATTTGACTTTTATGATAGACTCAAGATGAAAGAGGGCTGGGACTTTCCCAACACTACACCATGAGGATGAAGTGACAGTATTTGTTTTTATTGAATAATGTGAAGATGTAACTTTGTTGCCATTTCAGGACCTTTTTTATGCTAATAAAGAGAAGATGACAGTCACTGAACTTAATTTCCGTTTTACCATCCAACACGCCCTTCCTATTTTGCTGTATTATATCTAAATGGGTTATTTTGGATTAGGGTGTTGTGGGTGGGGGAGTGTGACCCAGTAAGCCACCAGGAAACAGTTTCAAAGCTCAAAATAAATAGTGAGCAGGGGAACCAAAAGTTGACTTCTGGATGCAGACTCAGTAGCTAATTTAATTCATTATAACTCTCTAAGTAGGCAGATTCAGGCCTGCAAAGTTATCTTTAGTAACAAGTGGAAGCTAGCTTCGGCTACAGAAGACCACGTCTCAAAAGATCAGATAACATCACGAGAGACAAAGTAAAGACTGCCAAGGTCATGTTTAAGTAGGTAAAGTCGAGTAATAGGAATTACAGGAATCACAGGCTGGCCTGCAACTCGCTGTGTAGCCCAGGTTGGCCTCAGCCTCGCTGCAACCTTCCTGCCTGTGCCTCTCGAGTGCTGGGATTACAGGTGTGGCCTACCACAGCCAGCTACGATGTTTAATACATTTTTCAAGGACGAAGCTTTAAAGTATAAAAGAGTGTGATGCTTGATAAAATCAGCAATGGGAGGGGGACAAGGAAGAAAGCGATGGGTGGATGCGTGACTCCAAGTCAACGCGAAGCAGAAAGGAGAGCGGGTGTGGCGGCTGTGACTGTAATCTCAGCAACCAGAAGGCCCAGGCAGGAACACAACAAGGACTCCAAGGCTAGCATGGGCTAAGAGTAGGCTGGTGTCTCCAAAACACATACACACAAAGGAAAGGAAGGAAGGGATGAAGGGAGGGGAGGAGGGAGGGGAAGAGGAAAGAGGGGGAGGGGTTCTACACATGAGGAATGAATGTGCTTTGTCCAGGAGGCAGAAAAATGAGGCTGGTAAGAGGGAAGAGCTCAAACTGAGATTTTTAGATTTTCAGAGCTCTCTCTCCTCATCTCTCTCCTCTCCCTCCCTCCCTCCTGGAACCAGCTCTGTAGTCCAGGCTGGCTTCTAAGTCACAGATCCACCTGCCTCTGCCTCCAGAGTGCTGGTATTAAAGACGTGCGCCATCACTGCCTGGCATTAAAAAACAAAATTAAAAAATGCATTATACATGTCTTGATAGAAGTAATTTCAAACAAATTAATATATGGAAAATAGAAATGTTTTATTATACTTCACTTCTCTTTTTGACCTTAATACCAGGTACAAAGCACGTTTTAGTTTATAGACAACAGAACATATTTCATTTCAAGCATCCACTAACACTAACTTCCCCTCACACACAGGCGGTACTGAATCAAACCCTTCTTAGCGGTGCCATGTCAGCTCTTCTGTTCTAAACGCACGTTCCCAGAGTCTTGCTCTTACTGATCTTACTGTATGGAGGCGTCTATGATGCTCTTAGATGGGAACAAATCTGTCTCCACCTTCAGAGGCAAGTAACCACGCTTTCATCTCTGGGCTTGAAGTTTATGGGCAAGACTTAGCTCCGTAGGTATGGACAGAAACACAGATCTGACAGGTGACATCGGCATCAGGACTGAATGTACCAGGACTACAGACCACTGCAAGAGAAAATGCAGGCCGTCCGTCAGTCACTATAGTTCACATATCAACAACACAAAAGCATCTTCAATATTACACCTTTTCATATAGGATACCTATACCTATTTAGCCAATTAGGTTGTGAAGATTACCTCAAATTTTGTAATGTGATAATCTTAAAAATGGGAGTGTTGTGGAATATTACTTTGATTATGTAAAGATGTGTTATATTTATGTTGCAGACTGTTACCTTAACTATGTAAAGGTGTGTTACACTTGTTTATGTTGCAGACTGTTACCTTAACTATGTAAAGGTGTGTTACACTTGTTTATGTTGCAGACTGTTACCTTAACTGTGTAAAGGTGTGTTACACTTGTTTATGCTGCATTTGTTTAACAATGTAAAGCTATGTTGCTCTGCCTGTCTAAGGCATCTGATTGGTATAATACAAAGCTGAATGACCAATAGCTAGGCAGTAGAGGGATAGGTGGAGTTGGTGGGCAGAGAGGATAAGTAGGAGGAGGAATCTAGGCTCTGGAGAGAATAGAAGAGACGGAGGGAGAAAGAAGACGCCTGGGACCAGCCAGCCGGGCAGTCACCAGCCAGTCAGACATGGAGTAGGACGTACAGAATGAAAGAAAGGTAAAAAGCCCTGAGGCAAAAACATAGATGAAGAGAAACAGGTTATAATAAATTATAAGAGGTCGTGGGACGAGCATCAGATAAGGCTGAGTTCTCATAACTAACGATAAGTCTGCGCGTTATCATTTGGGGGCTGGTGGTCTGAGAAAGCCTGTTACGGGCAAGAGTCTATAAATGCTGTGTTTTCCTTTCTATCAGTCCTCGCCGTCTCAGTGCCTCATTTATAAGTGCCTGCCTGCAGTTTGTACCTCGTGTCCTAGCTTTGTGCTTCCCAGGCAGGACCATTCGGCTGTCCTGCACAGAACTGTATTGTATGTCAGAACACTATGGAAATGCTTTGCCAACTAAGAGAGGACAGTACAAAAAATATGCATTGGGATTTAGAAATATGGGCTTTCAAGGTTTTTTACTTCTCTTTTCTATGAAAGGATCAATGAGAAGATCCGGTTCAATAACCCTTGTGGGCTGTCCATCTTTTCTCTGGAACATACAGACATTTAGGAATTTATATTGTATAATTACCGCAGCAGCTAGCACAATTGGTGTGCAGACCTTCGTTCTTCCCAAAGCCTGGCCGACAGTTATCTATGCGCACTACTTGAAAGCTGTGGTCCACGAAGTGCATCGCTGGTATAGTTTTATTAACGTGATGGTGCAAAATGTATGCCTGGCTCCGGAAAAACTCTTCTATCCGATCTCTTGCCTGAGATTTAGAAATAGCAGAGAAAACTACAATTACTAATTCAACAATCAAAGTCTTCACGAATCACAGGCCATAAAATGTAGCAGAAATATTTCTTGCTCATGCATCAAATGAAATCCTGAAAAATCTATGTTAAAATCTAGAGTGAGTCTTGCTTTGACTTCACTAATTACTGTTAATTTATATAGGAAGTGGTTAAGGAAAACAGTTATAAAAACTTGTTTTAGGAATGGCTCAGGTGGCCAAGCACTTCCCTTGCCTGTAATCCCAGTGCTGGGGAGGTGGAGGCAGGAGAATTCCTGGGGTGTGCTAGACAGACGGTCTAGCCTAACCAAGAAGAGACCCTGTCTCAAAGGAGGAGAGTGTTCACCTGAGATTGACACCTGAAAAGTGGTACTGTAGCCTACACACACCCCATGGACCTGCACACACCCCATGGACCTACACACACACACGCACACACGCACACACACCCCATGGACCTGCACACACGCACACGCGCACACGCACATACGCACACACGCACACACACACGCACACACCCCATGGACCTGCACACACACACACGCACACACACCCCATGGACCTACACACACACACGCACGCACATACGCACACGCGCACACACACGCACACACACACGCACACACGCACATACGCACACGCACACACACAGGCTTGCTTTGATTTGTTTATGATAGTTTTTCCATACATAAATTAAGCATGATCTCTAACTTTCTAAGTCACGATGGAGAGATGGTGCAGCAGTTAAGGGTATGCTCTTCCTGAGGATCTAGGTTCAATTCGTAGCACCCACATGGCAGTTCACAACTGCCTGTAACTCCAATTCCAGATGATCCTATGACTTTCCCTGGCCTTCTCAGGCACTAGGCATGTATATGACACACAGACATACACGCAGGCCAAAACTAATGTACACAAAATACACAAATAAAATTTTAAAAGATCAAAGCAAAATAGAAATCAAGGCTTTAATTAGCATTACAACTAATTGTGTGATTCTGGCTCCGGGACATGCTGTAATAATAACTAAGCCTAAAAGAGGACTTCTTAGATCACACTATAGGTATAGGGAACACGACAGAATGAAGACACTTTTTGGCTGCTCTTGTTTTTCAAGACAAGGCTTCCCTGTGTAGTCCTGGCTGTCCTGGAACTCAACTCTGCAGACTGCCCGCCTCTGTCTTCTGAGTGCTGGGATTAAAGTGCCTACCACCACCACTGGGTCACAAACATAATTTTAAAAATTTAGAAGGAATAAATTTAAATCATTCTTTAAAAAGCTTGAGCAGGCACACGCCTTTAATCCCAGCACTCGGGAGGTAGATCTCTGTGAGTTTGAGGCCAGCCTGATCTACAGAGCAAGTTACAGGACGGGCTCCAAAGCTACAGAGAAACCCTGTCTTGAAAAACCAAAACCAGACCAAACAAAACAAACAACAACAAAAACAAAAAACCTTGAGCAGTAGTGTTGTGTTTCATATGTGTTATATGTATACATATATTGTGTGTGAATGAGTACCACATATACATATGTGGGTGCATGCATACCATGGTTTGCATGTGGAAGTCAGAGGACATCCTGAGATGGATTCTTTAGGAATGTTTTTCTTTTGACATAGGTTTTCATGTAGCCCAGACTGGCTTTGAACTCCTACTAATAAGACAAAGCATTTACCAAAATCTTTCTAGGTCACTCAAGGGCTTTCCCATCAGGATGTGGGCTCACCTTGAGGATGTTACGGTTAGTGGCATCTTCACAGTCAGAAGAGTTGTTGCACACACTTTTCCAGCCTGGTGCAAAAGGATTCACTGGAGAGAAAGACAGGACAGGTACACACCAGCTTCTAAAGAGTGTCACACACTCCAGTAAAGCCCCACATGGTTGGTATGCAGACTTATGTGCGTCAAAGCAGCTCTAACCAGAATAGTAAGGTTAGGCACAGTTTGAATAGCATGCACTGTGACTTTACTCCATCTGGGGGCTAGTGGGAGTAACTACAAGATGAGAACGGAAATAGATTGGGTTTGGGTATTCCCTCTCAAGTCATCAAGAATAAAAAACAATAAAACGTCTTTCCTAAAATTGCATAGTTAGAGGTTATGTTAATAAAATGATACTGACTTAAAACCATAACTATTGTATTTGGAGGCAAACAGCTGGTCTGCTGACGTTTAAAGCACAAGCAGCCATTAGTATATATTAGTGATTAGCAAACATTTCAAACCTGTCATTTATGAGACCTCTCGCATTTACAGGACAGTTAATTTTACAATCTTATCATGGTTTTTGACTAAAGTTATAAAACCAACGTTGTAAAATTGTTTCACCTTGAAAGGCTATGAATAGCTCATACACGAAGTCGCCCTCCGGAGTTTTAACAGAATGGCACTTATATGATGGTTCTATGACATGGCACAACAAATCAGAGATTAAATTATCCAGGATTTTCTTCAGCACCCGAAAGAGCAGGTCATTATATCTTCCGACACACGATTTCGTGGTAAAACGCACAGCCATGTGATAAGAATAATCAGGCTCCCGATAGGCTTTGGGAAAAGGTGAGAAGAAAAACAATTGTGCCTTGCGTTAATCTCTGCTGCTAAAAAAACAATTCAAACACATGTAATATCAAACATCATTAATCTTTCAAGTCAGCTTGGAAATTTTACTTATCTAAGAGAATACTCCACGAGTCTGTTTATGAAATACATATAACCAATAATTTTAATGAAAAAAGTCATTGTCATCTGGTACCCACCTACTTAGGACAACTGGCCTCTGTGGGGTGGCAATATGGGGAAGCTAAGAGTATCAAGAAAACATCGGAGCTGGAGACACAAGCTCAATAGTTGAGAGCTGCGGGGCCGGCACCCACAGCAGGTGGCTCCTACCTGCTTATAATTTCATCTCCAGGTTGTCACACGCCCGCTCTCTCTCCGGGACTCACAGGCACGTAACCCCCACACACACATAAACATAATAACTCTTAAAATGTAAGAATGTTTCTGGGGAGCTGGGGAGATGGCTCATGTGCTTATACAATTATCATATTATAATTAAATATATTATTACCAAAGATCATAAAGTCGTATCTCTTCTTTATTGTAGTTTCCTCTTGGGTTTCTGCTTTGATAGTCTTATAGGAAAGAGTGCACGTGTAAAGTCCAGATAATGACTCTATAAAGTCTTTCACCACCAGTTTTCCTGTGTTTGTTATATTTATTTGGCGATTCCCTAATCAGAAGGAGGAAATTACTTGGTTACTTAACAGGTAACTTAATCATTTTTCAGTAAACTCAGGGCTGTAAACAAACATGCCAAAAAAATAAAATTAACTATTTCAACTTCAAGAACCCAATAGAAAATTAAGACAGGGTCTCACTGTATAGTGCCTGCCTGGACTTGAACTCAGAGATCTGCCTACCTCTGCCTTCTGAGTGCTGGAATTAAGGGAGTGTGGCACCACGCCCAGTAACCCAGAAAAAAAAACCCCTTAATTGTCATATTACTCTATGGAAAAGCTACATAAGCTGGGTACTCTTTTGAAATCTTTGTTAATTTATTTCTTGGTATCTAGTTTTGACAGATTCACGTCAGTAATTCAGTAAATTTATATATGTATGTATACATATATATCTACATAAGACAAATGGATAATGCTGATATCCTAAGGTATTCTTCTAAGATGAAAAATTACATACTCAATCTCTCATATCACTGGCGTTTCATGGGTAAACCTCAGTGCTTATGAAAACTGTTGAATAGCTTTGGGAAGTGGGGCACAAAAATCACTGCCTGAGCCTAGCAGGACAGCCCAGTGGACGAGGCTTAAGAGGCTGACTCTGTACTCAATTCCAAGCACTAGGAAAAAAAACAATAAAAACCCATCTCTTTGGTTAGCTCAGGCTACCTTCAAACTTGTAATCCTCCTGTCTCAGCCTCTTGAGTGTTTTGCTCACAGGCCTGTGCCATCCTTTGAATCTGCTTTAGTTTTTGCATAGGAAGAACTTAAGTCATAGAGTCAAAAGAAATAACAACTTATCTAAATGTTGAGCAAATTTAACTATAGTTAAAATTAAATTTATTGGGGCTGGAAAGATTGCCCAGTGTTTAAGAGCATTTGTTTCAGAGGACCTGGCTTCTATTCCCAGCCATCTACATGGTGGTTCACAACCATTAGTAAACTCTAGTTCCATGGATCCAATACCCTCTTCTGAGCTCCGAGGGCATCAGGCGTGCATGTAGTGTACATTCATGCATGCAGGCAAAAAAAAAATACACATAAAAATAAAATAAATTTTGTTTTGAATTTGTTCTTTTCAACAATGACAGCACTTTAAAAAACAATGTTCACATCATTAAAATATATTAAAATAATTTACCTTGTAATGTGTTTTCATTTGGCCCAATCCACAAGTAGGCGGGGTCCACTATTTCTTTATTAGCACGATTAATATCCATACAAATAAGGACAGGGCTATTATGATGTAACTTTACGTATATTTTCACTGTGACAAAACAAATTTTTGCAGTAACTATATTATACTACAAAAGAAAGAAACACACTCCTATTTATTTGTCCCAATAATACCAATTAATTCTTTCTGGATTTCAGTACTTAAAGTGGTCAGAACATGTTGGATGCTAGTTGTCATTCAGAATGAAGTCATTTTTGCTTCTCATAGTAAGCCTTTAAACCATACCTTGTCGGGATATATAAATTGTGTATATTATTTAAAATATATATAAAAATATATAAACAATATATTTATAAATTCTGTGATAGCCCATTAAAATGTAAGTGCCTTACAACGTACACATTCATAAATAGCTCCAATAATTGTTTGAAGGGATCGTGGAGTTAATGTTCAGAGGATATGAGCTTGACTGATAAACTATTTCAAAACTGAAAACTTGGTATTTTCCTTGCGCTTCCTGTTGTCCCACGACTAGGAAGGTGTTCTGTCGAGATCTCCACTGACTCGGTGGAAGCTGCGACAGTACGTGATCTCAAGATATTTCAGGCCCAGTCATTGCCAGGGTCTGAATCTATAAAGGCTATCGTACAATTGGGTGGTGTAGTTGCGGTGTTGGGAAGGGAAAGGCCTTAAATGTGGAAATGGTCTATACACAACACAGTGAAGTGGCTCAAAGTTATCTCAAAACAGCTGGCTCACTAATGTTTCCTGAAGAGTGTAGGAAAGTTAAACTACAGAGGGTAACATGGGAGCAGGAGCTTGATAATACCCAAGGAGAGAAGAGCCTTCCAGAAGGATGTCCACCCTGCTAAGTGGCTTCCCCCGTTACAAAGCAGGAGTATTTGGAAGAGAGGTGATCAGATCCCCAGAACTACGATGAAGAATGGGACATAAGACAAGCGTTGCTTTGAGGACGAAATGTTGCAAACTCCCGAAACTGCAGAATTCAGAGCAGACGTCACACCGGCTCGCTCCCTTTCCCCTCCAGGGCAGAACCTAAGCAGGTGCACGGCATCCCCAGCTCTGGGGACAGGCCTTGCGTGGGAAGAGGCACTTATTACCTGGCTGTTCTATCGTGCCATACACAAAGCCTTTCTTACTGAATAAGGAAGAACGCTGCGTTCCAACTGCGGAGGAAAGAAAACCTCTGAGTTATTAGTGTTTAGGGGACCCAGGGTTCCGCAGGGAGCAGGCGAGGGGAGGCGCGGAAGAGGTGGGACAGAGGGCGTGGGAGGAGCCTGCGGGCCAAGCCCCACCTCCTACGAGAGACCAGAGCACCGCGGAGAAGAGGGCCCACACGCGCATCACGGCTCAGGCACTAGCGGAGACAGCCGGGCTTCCTCCTACCCCAGGCCGGGCCCAACGCCTCCCCATCGCTCCTCTACAGAGCGAAGCAAACCGCCGAGGGCATTTCCCCCTACCGGTCCGTGGCTACCACGGGGGCGGCTGCGCCCGAGAGCGCCTGCGTGTTCCGGCTTGGCGCGAGGGGCGGGGCGAGCGCGCGGAAGGGGAGCCCCGCCTCCCAGCGCCTGCGCAGTCGCAGAGCGCTGCCGCCGCCGAGCGTTTAGCACCTATCTTGGGGTGCCATGTTCCCACACTCTAGCTCTGGTCAGCACGGTTGTATGAAGAGCGGGTAAAGGAAACGAGCTCAAGATTTCCTCAGACGAGGGGTTGAAGAAACCGACGGGAGAACACAGTGGGTCCCTAGGACCGTGCTGGCGCCGAGCAGCCCGAGGGTGCCATCGTCTGGGGAGCTGAAGAAGGGAGAAGTTTGTGAGACTTTCCTAAGAGCGAGGGCCCAGCTCGGGAACTCCCTGGTCTGACATAAAACTGGCGTTGCCGGATCTGTCAAAGCGTCACACAAAACCAAGATCTCGAAGAGCGTTCAGTACCCCGAAAGGGTGCTCCCAGATCTTCCCACGTGGAGAAAAGCCGAACCTTTAGTTTTCAGCTGAGGGTGTGAGATGATGTAGAGGGACACCCCCTTATGCAAATTGACTCGGAAGTAACTTTGCTTTAGAAAATGGGCCCCATCGAAGGGCAAGAGCGTATGATCTTTTCCTCAGCTGGTGTAAGATAAGTCCATATCAGGGAGGTCCGAAACAGTCTTTCAAAGGTCCGCTCCCCAACCCCACGCTGGGACCAAACCCAGGACCTTCACTGAGCTGATTGTCAACTGCACCGTGCGTGGTCCCATCTTGACTACTATTTAGGTGACCCGAAAGGCCCCGTGTGTTGTTTATTTCTTAGCAGTAGGGCACCATCCTCAGTAGTGGTTTTGAGTAGGTTGGTAGGGAGAGAGCCCAAGGTTCAGATAGGGTGCAGCATGGTTCTTGGGGGTGAGATCAAGGGTTTTCAGTTTTATTTTCTTTGAGCCAAGTCAGTATTTGGACTGTCTCAGATGGTCCAGGAGCAGCCTTCGTCAGTCATTTCGTTTTTAGTCACTGTTAATTTGATCTATATAGCACAAGCATGAAATGTGAGCCAATGAGTCAGATCCAGCCATTGTCAGTTACTACGTCTAGACTCATGGTTTACTCTCAACTGTTAAAACTCTGTATGGGTGTCTTGCTTGCACGTCTGTCTGTCTGCCTGTGCCCTACAGGCATGCACTGCCCACCGAGGCCAGCAAATGGCATTGGATCTGGAACTGGAGTTAAAGATGGCTGCGAGCTGGCATTTGGATGCTGGGAATCAAACATGCATCCTCTAGAACAGCAGCCGATGCCCTCAACTGCTGAGACACCCCGCACTTCAGATTTAATCAAAGCGTTTTCCAAATGTACAATGTGTTATTAACTTCCCACCTGTTGCAATTGATTCTTACAGACTTTGTGTGTTAAAGTTCGACTCCTATGAGAAGAGTCTTAAAAAGAGAATAGTGGGGCAGGAGAGAGCTCAGTGGTTAAGAGTTTATCTGCTTTTCTAGAGGGCCCTAGTTCCAGTACCCTGTTGGGCAGCTTGCAACAGCCGCTAACTCCAGCTCCAGGTGACCGATCCAATGACACCTTCTGGACTCCATGGACACTTGTATTCACCTGTACGTACTCCCATCCCTCTCATATATACACAATTAAAAAATAAAACCTTTAAAAATGGAGTAGTGGTTTGTATTGTGTGGACTCATTCAAAGTGAGCTTTGTACTTTGTAAGTTTTATTTATTTATTTTTGAGACAGGGTCTCTCTGTATCCTTGACTGTCCTCACAGAGGTCTGCCTGCCTCTGCCTTCTGAGTGCTGGAGTTAAAGGTGTATAGCATCATGCTCAGCAAAACTAGGAAAAATCTTAATTGTTATAGTATTGTATGGGAAAGCTACAGGAGGTGGGTGCACTTGTGAAGTCTATGTTGATTTTCTTTATTCTTGACATCTACTCTTGACTGATTTATGTCAGTAATTCAGGAAATGAGACATATTTTTATACAAATCACAAATCTCCCGAGTTACTATTCTAACATAAAATTACATATTCATCATATTCATGTTTGGGACAGATGCATCCTCGAACAGTCCTCCTATTTTATTAATTTCTTTTTGAGACAGGGTTCCTCTGTGTAACAACAACCTGGCTGTCCAGAAACTTGCTTTGTAGACCAGGCTGGCCTTTAACTCACAGAGATCCACCTGCCTCTACCTCCCAATGCTCCCAAGATTAAAGATGTGTGCCTCTATGCCTGTTGTGATACAGTGTTATTGAAGTTCATACTTTATTCATATTTCCTTTCACCCTAGAGTTTCTGACCAGAGCACATTCAGGCTTCCATATTACATTTGTCTGCTCCCCTCAGGCTCCTCTGGGTTATTGACAGTTTCTCAGACTTTTCTTTCTTCTCTTCTTTCTCTCTTTTGGTTGTTGTTGTCTTTGACAGTTAAGGACTGCTTTGTTGATCCTGACTTAACCTTAAATGGTCAAGTATTTTGTAGACAGCCTCTCTGTTGGACTTGGCTTGCTGTTTCTTCTCATTATTGTATAGTAGTATGGATTTCTGTGAGGACAGCAGCTGTAAAATGACATTCCTGATACACCATACCATGTTTTAGCACTTTGATGTTAAATGTGTTCAGCTGGCTGAAGGAGCGTTTGTCAGGTTTCTCCATTATAAGGTTACCCCTCCCTCTTCATACTTTACTATTTGGAAGGATGTCACTATGTGTTCCTTACACTTAAAGAGGGGAGATTCATGCTCCACCTACCTGAGGGTGGAGTAGCTACATAAATGATTGTGGCATCTGCTTTTGACTTATCCCTTCAAGTATCTGTAGCCGGAAATAAGTGTGTGCCCCAAGGTAATGGTCTATTGTTACATATAGAGACTATTGTAACACCAAAGTTTCTAACTTAAGAACCACCAATTAACTATTCGTCCTTATCATCCCTGCGAAAGCTTACAGTTCCTCTTCTGCTACTTTTGATGTGCTATTTTTGCTTTTAGAAACTAACAAACAACAAATTTCCCCTTTCAGTACTAAAATTAAACGTTAGTGTTTAGAGTATTTCTCTGAACTCCGTGTTTTCCTGCAGAACTCTAACTCATGTGTCCGTGGTGATGCTGCTGTGGCTCTGTGATCTTAAAGCCAGTTTGAGCCACTCATATGTTATATATGCATATGTGCATAAATGTAGTATGTATGCATTATATATACACATACTATGTTTGTGGACACATGCATATATATATATATATTGCCTATACCAAGGCACCAGTTAACATGAACTTAGGTTCATAAAATAAATATAAGTGTGCTTAACTCATAAGTATGAATTTTTTCAAATATGGGTGACTGATGTACAAGTCCTCAGCCTTAAATCACACGTGAGTGTGTGCTTGTGTGTGTGTGTGTGTGTGTGTGTGTGTGTTGGTCTTTTTCAGACAGCGCCTCTCTATTATGCAGTCCTGGGTATTCTAGAACTTGATCTGTAGACCAGGCTGGTCTCAAACTCAGCATGCTGAATGCTGGGATCGAAGGTGTTCGCCACCGTGCCCGGCTTCACATATATTCGCATGACTAACAGAATCATTTTCTAGCAAGAACGACAGTGGGAAGTGGGATGGGTCCTTCAACACCTTTGAGCATCCTCAGAAGTGCCTGTCTGAGGGCTGTCTCTTCAGACTTCAGTGTGATGTGCTGAAGCACTGCTGGGAAAACTGTCGCGTTGTCGTTTCCCTCCCCCTCCCTCCAGGCAGATGTTTTGCTCTGTTAGTGCAGACGATGGGAAAGGCTGTTGGTTGGTATGTCTGTCTGCGAACCGACACCTTCCCTTGTTTTCCTTCATCTACCCCACAGAGCTCTCCTCTTTACTCTTCTGACACATCATATGTGTATTTTTGTAAAGTGCCCTATTTAGAAGAAAGAAGATTCCTAGGAAATGAATACACATACGGAGAGTTGTCTTTTTAAGCAGTGGTAAGCCAACCAGTTCTCAGAAAGGACAGAAAATAAGAGAATTGGTCCCTCAAGTTAAAAAGTTGGAGTGCTGTAAATGCCAAGGTACTTTTGAATTATCTTTATAAATCTAGGCCAAGCACTTTTAAAGTTTGTTTTCTGAGAAAATGGCTCATACTGTAGTCCAGGCTGGCCTGGACTTCATGACAATCCTCCTGCCTCAGCCTCTCAAGGCTGGGATTGCAGTGGTGGGCTACTCCAACTGGAATGGAAAAGCCAAGGGTGGGGAAACCTCCATAAATAAACTTAATGAAGTGAGTTCTCATTGATGGCTTTCAATGACTCTCATCCCCGAGTCTAGCTAAAAAGTTCCAGATCGGTCCGTGTCAGGTGAATCTGGAAGTTGTGCTTGCGCACACCGCTCTCTTCCTGCGACAGCGCCCTCATCCCGGGTGTGTCTGAAGTAGACGTCCCGAGACCATCACTGAGGCACTGTTTCCACGATCAGGGTTCCTCAGGCTTGACATTCAAAAGTGGGTTGAGGGTGCGGAACCCGCGGCGCTCCGAGCGTGCTTTTAAGCGGCCGCCAGCCAGCGCCGCTGTGACCCCGCGCACCGGCTGCTGGCCGGTTCCCGAACTGCATCTGCGCCGACGCGACCGAGCCATCCCCGGGCCTCCCCGCGCCGGGAATCTCCCGCCATCCGCGTGGGTCTCCACGGCAAGGAGCACGTGGAGCGACCGCGGAGCCTGAGCGACAGCTGCAGCCCGAGCGGCCCGCGGCGACATGGAAGGTGAGCTCCGCGCCGGGGCGCTGGGGTCTTTGAGCAACCGGAGCGGTGCGCGCAGCGCCAGGGCTTCGTTCTGAATCTCGGTTTTGCTTCTATTTATTTCTTTTTGTTAATTTAAATGCGTGTCGGTTCTCAGACACCCCCTCCCCCAACTTGGGAAAGTGCTAAATTCTCTTCAGTTTTCTTTCTTAGGGGTTGTGAGACGATGGGTGTAAATGGGTCGCCTTAAATCTTCAAAGGAAGAGCGTTCTTGGAGCGTCTCTGAATCTGGCACCAAGCCTGAGCTGTAATAATCTTTTCTTGAGTCCACGACCTCACTGTCCATAGGACTTAGGTTAATCTGAGTTACTTGTGGCGACTTTTCTATAATGTGATTTTTCTGTGAATTCTGCCTTAGGGGCAAAGCGCTCATTTTAAAGTGATTGACATTTGTAGTTAGTTAGCTTGGAACTCAGTCTTCACTATGAACTTTTTGAAAAGCCCCAAACAGAACTAAGACACATATTAAGGATTTCATGTGAGATCACTTCGGAAGTTATAGCTTTGTTTCTCGGAAGCTCCGCAGTATGAACTTCCTTAAGATAAGTGCAATTTCACATTTTCAGCAAGTGTTTCTAAAACCCTGAAGATGGAAGCTGTGGCTCAATTTTGGGGGTGGGGAGAGGTGGTGTTTAGAAAATCAGAAGTTGAACAGTACGTTCATTAAAAAAATAGAGATGTTGACACTTATTAAAATGTTCATCTGATAAATATTATGAATATCAGATAGTTCCTTCATAATGGCTGAAGAAGTTTTAAAATAGGAGCCTCGATCTTTGGCATCTTCACTTAGTTCTAGGGTTTGTGAAGCTATGGAATTGGACAGAATGGTTTGGGACACAGTTACATACGGTAAAGCTTTTGTTTCACAATGTGATTGAGCGCAACACAGCCCTCAGTTCCCAGTTTGTACATGGGTACCTGGCTATGGCTTCTCCTCCGCCTTCTCCTTCTACTACTACTCACGTAAGCATGCTTCTCTCAATATAACGGCGAGTGGTGGTAATTCAGTGAACAGAAACTGAAATGCCCACTGTTGGATGATGCTTCAAACCTTTTCTCTTCTTCAGAAATCTATATGCTTCTAATGTTTTTAATTGTCAAGGCTTGAAAAATAACTTTAAAGTTTTTTGACATTTAAATAATGACCTGTGAAGTTTAATTTTTACATGTGAAAGTTTCCTCATCCAAGAAGAGAGAAAAAAAAGTTGGTATTGTGTATACTATGGGGAATTTTATTTTTAAAGCAGACTCTTATGCCTAAATTATTACAAATAATCTCTTTCCTGGAGTTGCTAGTCAGTTCTCCAACACCATTTTCCTAGTCTTAACTGTGTGGTTCATTAAGAATAACGCAAACCCACAACTGTAGTGTTTCTGTGCAAATGTTATTTTCTCATTAATTATTCAACGTGAGATACAGGCACTAAGCTAAAAAAAAAAAACATATTCTAGAACATGGGTGTCCTACAGACCAGTGAAGACTTCCTGAAGGAGAAAGTAATGAAAACTTGTATAATTCAACATTTGTAGATGTGGGAAAAGAATGTATAGAATATAAGTTAGCGATCTAAAGAAGTTGTAAGTTTGGATGACTAGATTAAAATTAATGGCTACATCGAGATAGATGCCATATAGTATATTTAATACACAACTTAAGCATTTAAATAAAAATAAAATTAAAAGGTTAATAAGGGAAACTTGGCCATTTTAATGTTAGCTCCTTGAGGATATAATAGCTGATGTAGTAAAATAACTTAAAAAACCTCCACTACTTAGACTAATCTGGTAACTTTGCTTGTTTGTTGAGACGGTGCAGGGTCAGCCTTGCACTCACTAGCTCGTGGCAATCCTCCTGCCTTGCCTCCTGAGTGATGAGACTGCGGGACGTGCAGCTCCTCGTTCGCTCATGGTTTTGGTATTTAAAATAAAACACTTTGTGCTACTTCGATATTTGGTGTTACAGAGATTTGACCCGCATCACCCCCTCTCTTACTAGTTTAAGAAGTAAAAAGCCCCATGAAATACCTTTGTTTCTGCCTAATTTGGTGGTCAAAGTAACACGCTACAGTTATTGTGAAACACAAGGCTCCCCTGCCATTCCTTCAGTAGATAAAGTTATGTTTTCATTCATTTATCTTTGCATTCACCAGCGCACATTTTTGGGAAATTTTCTCTATGTGAAGACCTCAGATGAAATAGGCCTTTAAAATAGAAACCTTGAACTGTGACTATCTTTTCACAAAAAAAGGAATCTGCCGTGTAAATATGAAGAGGTAGGCTAACAAATCAAAAGTTATAGCATTTATTTCCTCACGGACAGTGACGGATCCTTTCCACCCCAAGACTGGCGTCACTAATGTTGCATGGCTATTAGTGACTAACGCTACAACAGCATCTCTTTCGTCTGGCCTGGTTACGAGAATAGGTCATTCACGAGGGTGACTCTTAGACGTCATAATGGGTTTTTCACTTAATCTAAAGCCTTCACTTTAACCATATGGAAAGATCTTTTAAGCGTGTGTGTTTTAGATTTACTTATTCTATGTGTGTATATATGTTTTGTCTCCGTGTATGTATGTGCACAACATGCATGCCTGGTGTTCACGTTCTCATGGAGGTTAGAAGAGGGTATTGGGTGCCCTGAAATTGGAGTTTGGTGGTTGTGCACCACCAAAAGGGTGCTTGGAACAGAACCAGGGTCCTCTGAGAGAGCAGCTTGTGTTCTTAGCTGCTGAGACATCTCTCCAGTCCCAAGTGTGTATGTTCTTTAGACAGCTTCCTGTTTTATAAACAAGATGTGAACAGAGAACTATCCCAGTGCCTCCGGCTTTCCATAGACTACCGGGCACTTGGTCTGTATTTCGCTCTTATGGGGGATTTTAAAATGCCTCTGCACTAATCGTCCCTCATTACGCAATCTTCTTGCTTCTGGCTTCTGTTGCCTAGTTCAGTCCGTGGATTTTTGTGGGTAGCCATTCTTAGAGTCCTCTTCATGTTTCGGATGGTGAGAGCTAACAGAGACTTAGCTTCTAGGTGGTGTTTCCTCGCTCTATATTAGGAGTGTACAGAGGTTAAAATATTAAAGTTTTAAGCAACCACAGCCGTCGAAATGTCTTGGGCTTCTGGTAGAGCGTAATTTAAAACAATTCGGTTTGCACTTTCTATAATCTAATATTGCATCTCACACTTCCGCGTCTCTCCTAACGCCTCACCCTCCCCTCCCCAGGGGACTCAGGTCTAAGTACCACCATCACAAAAACTCTGCTGATAAGCCCCTCCAATGACTCCCTACCGCCATCTGGTTCTCACCCCTACCCATTACCTTCCACTTGTGCCAAAGCCCTCTCCTTTCTGTAGATACTTCTGCTCCAGTGGATATCAATTATGGATTGCTTTATCCTTCCTGTGGGCTTAATTTTTTGTTGTTGTTGTTGAAGGAGGATCTCACTGTGTAACATAAACTAGTCTCAAATACATGATCCTCCTGCTTCAGCCTCTTGAGTTCTGGGATTGCAGGTGGCTACCATACTTGTGAGAGACTATTTTTTTTTTTAAATTTCTTCTTTTTTTTAAATTTATTTATTTATTAATTATGTGTACAACATTCCTTCCATGTGTGCCCGCGCCAGGTCTCATTACAGATGGTTGTGAGCCACCATGTGGTTGCTGGGAATTGAACTCAGGACCTCTGGAAGAGCAGCCAGTGCTCTTAACCACTGAGCCATCTCTCCAGCCCCCAGTGAGAGACTATTTTTACATATTTATTTTTGTGCATGTGTGTCCGTTGTTTGCATGTGTGTGAATCTCCATGTGTATGTATGTTGAGGACAGAGGTTGGTGGCCAGTGTCTTCCTCTGTGACTTTCCACCTTTTTTTTGGTTTTTGTTTTTATTTTGTCTTTAGAGACAAGGTTTCTCTGTGGGGCTCTGGCTGCTTTGGAACTCACTCTGTAGACCAGGCTGGTCTTGAACCCATAGAGATCCACCTACCTCTGCTTCCTGAGTGCTGGGAATAAAGGCGTGCATCACCACTGCCCAGATCTCCATCTTATTTTTGAAACAGGGTTTCTCACTGGACCTGAAGCTCACTAATTCAACTCAAGGAACTGGCTGGAAAGCCTTGGGAGTTCTAGTCTCTGCTTCCACCCTGCTGGGATTACTGGCATGCACTGCCCAACCTGGCTTTTTATGTGGGTGCTGGGGCTCCAAACTCGGGTCCTCTTGCCGTCTTCCCATCCTTTATGTTTTACTTTTGTATGCCCACTGCCTGGTTTGTAGAAGGCCACCAGAGTTTGTTGCATTCAGTGAAGAAAACAGTACTGAAAATAGTTTTTATGATGTCTATTTAAACTTGTATTATTTATTTGTGTGGGGGGAGGGGGAACATCCTTGCCCACCACACATGTGGAGGTCAGAGGACAGCTTGCAGGAGCTGGTGTTCTCCTTCCACCATGTGGTAGTGAGCTCTGTAGCAATTACGGCTGTCTGATATTAAGCCCCTGGTCCCCAGAGCTACATAACTTCCTTTGTTACACACAACTTCCTAACTCCATCTTGGTACTGTGGGTGTTATGCTCTAGCAATCAGACTTTGAGCTGTGCATGGACCAATAGTTTGCAAGAAGCGTTTTGTCTAAATCAGTTATGCGCAGTAGAGTTAAGGGAGCCAGGAGGGAGAAACTTCATAGCCAGAGTAAAACGGCACTTCTCAAGCTCGCCTCACTCAAAGCCCCCTTTCACCTGAGAAACTTTTCTGTGTGCATATATAATTCTATAAAATAAGTGTGCAAGGCCAGGCATGGTGGCGTACGCCTTTAGTCCCAGTACTTGGAAGGCAGAGACAGGCAGATATCTGAGTTCGAAGCCAGCCTGGTCTACAGAGTGAGTTCCAGGACAGCCAGAGCTACACAGAGAAACCCTGTCTCAAAAACAAACAAACAAAAGAAAAAAGTGTACATATCAGACACAGGATAATCATAAACCAGAAATCAACTTATTTTGAAAGAATCGTTTAGTATTCATATAATTTTGTCATTTATGAAGACAATGTTAACATTTTCATATTAGTGAAATGGGTATGATTATTTTTATAAAAGAATTAAATCTTAGTTGAGTATGAATATAGCAAGACAATAACATTTTTCAGGCTTGATTGATATTTTTATTTTATAGTCATCAATACTGAGAACTCTACTTCATAAACACATAGAACAAAATGGCCAATGTGTGTTCATGACCATTTCAGAAATTATAGTTTAATTACAAGTCAAAATTCACTTAATGGTTTAATTCTGCAACTCATACAGCAATTTTACAAATGATTTTTATTGTGTGTGTGTGTGTATGTGTGTGTGTGTGTGTGTGTGCCCCTATGTGAGTGAAGTATGTATGGTGGCCAGCAGAGGGCATGAGAGCCACTGGAGCTGGAGCTGCAGGAGGTTATAAATCCCCTGATGTGGTTCTGGGAACCAATGAACTGTGATCTCTGTTAGAACAGCAAGTACTCTTAATTGCGGAGCCATCTAACCCTCAAATAGCTATTAAAGAAACATAATTCTAATCCAATCCAATCCAAAGACATACTAATTTATCTTACATCATAGGGATGATGGTAGGCACATATCAAAAGTTTTTATTTTCCATAATTAAACCATTATATCCCTATAAAAGGAGAAAATTGTCTACAGTTAAAAAAAAAAGTCAGATAAAAAAAAATGAAGACTGGCAATAAAAAAAAAATGAAGACTGGCAATAAAAAAAAAAAAAAGTCAGATGTTATTGGCATACACCCTTAATCCCAGCACTCCAGAAGGCAGGTAGATCTCTGTGAGTTCAAGGACAGCCTGGTTTACAGAGCTAGTTCCAGAACAGCCAGACCTATATAAAGAAACCCCATCTCAAAAAGCCCAACTGACTTAATTTGTGGTTATTACACTTCAAAGCTGTTTTGCTGTTGCCAAGGTTTTAGGAACACCCATACTGAGTTATGTGACCCACAGTTTTAAAAGGCCATGGTGTGGCGTGGGCTCTTGCTTTTTGAATCTTAGCATCAGGACAGAGGTGTTTTGGACTGTCCTAACAAACAAACATCTGCATGCTACTACCATTTGTTTTATGTGTATGGATGTTTTGCCTGCATGTATGTCTGCACCACATGTGTGAAGAGGCCAGAAGAGAGCATCGGATACCCTGGAACTGAAGTTATAGGTGGGTGTGAGCCACCATGTTGGTGATAGGTATTGAACCCAGGGGCTCTGGAAGAACAGCTGGAGCTCTTGACCTCTTAGTCATCTCTACAGCCCTTTTCTTCCTTCCTTCCTTCCTTCCTTCCTTCCTTCCTTCCTTCCTTCCTTCCTCCCTCCCTCCCTCCCTCCCTCCCTCCTTCCCTCCCTCCCTCCCTCCCTTCCAGATAGGGTCTCACATGTACTACACTGACCTTGAACTGTCTGTGCATCTAAAGATGGTCTTGAACATCTGACCCTACTGCCTCTGCCTCCCCAGGATTACAAGTCTGCATTTCCGCGCCAGGTTTTTTGGGTTCTGGGATGGAATCCAGGGCTTCCTGCATACCAGGCAAGCAGTCTGCCAATTAGCTCCATCTTCAGGCTGTTTGCTATCATTAAAATAAAATTTCTCTGAATAACCGAGAATGTATCTGTGAGTAGACGAGAGGATTAGGATAACATTTCAGCATTTTCATGCATTCTGGAAATGAAGTTAGGAAACAAGCGAGGATGAAATACAAAGATCAACCCTTGATGCTGGAGAGGCGGCTCCCTGGTTAAGAATGCTTTTTGCTTTTGAGGCGACTGGAGTCAGATTCCCAGGACCCGTGTTGGGTGACTCACAACCACCTGTCGCTCCAGGGGGTCCCACATCCACTTTGGCCTCCACTGGCACCTCAAGTGCATTTACACACAGAAATAAAAAGAAAATAAATCTTTCTTTTTTTAAAAAAATCAACCCTTGTATTTTAAAATGTAACCAGTTGCTTTGACTCTGTAAATTATAATGCATATAAAACATAAAAGACATGATAATTTGCAAGTGTTACGATTTATAGATGTAAAGATTTAAGTGGAATAAATCTTACTTCTCAAATTTGAATTAGTAGGGCGAGGAGACCAGAATATACAATCAAGTACACAGCTTCTGATCATGCCAAGCCAACAGTACGGCATGCACAGCTCACTGAGAGGAATTTGTATTTCTCAAAGGACTTTATACATAGCTGTTGCAACACCAGTGACCTAGTATGGTCCTGGCGGCTGCAAAATTAAACAGCTAGAAATTTAACATGGGGTGGGCATATAAGGACTATTACAGGACAAACAATAGCTGATATCAAGTGATAGAAAGAATTCCTATGGATTTCTCTCTCTCTCTCTCTCTCTCTCTCTCTCTCTCTCTCTCTCTCTCTCTCTCTCTCTGTGTGTGTGTGTGTAGTTCTGCTTTGAGACAAGGTCCCAGAACATCCAGGCTGGCTTCAAACTTGCTATGTGGCTAGCTGGCCTTAAACCCCTGATCCTTTGCTTCTGCCCCCAAACCCTTGGGATTACAGGGTGTGCCGCCATACCTGGCCTTCGATTTTATTTTTACTTCTTAGACTTCTTTTTATTATTTTACATTGTGTGTGTGTGTGAGTATGTTTGTGTGTGTGCTCGTACATGTGTGTGCGCGGGATAATGTGAGTGCGGGTGCCCTCAGAGGCCAGACGCCTCAGATCCCCTGAAGTTGGAGTTATAGATGTGGGTGCTGGGAACCAAAGTCAGGACCCCTGGCAGAGCAGCTAATGCTCTTAACTGCAAGCCATCTCTCCAGCCTGTAGGTTTCATTTTTTGACAAGGGTCTCATTGTGTAGTCCAGGCTGCCTTGAACTTGGTCCTTCTTCCCCCGGCTCCCAAGTGCTGGGATTGAAGGCATATGCTTGAGGAGCTATGGATTGTGTACCGCTTTTCTAGCCCCTCTCAGTGCCACAGTGCAACAGGACTTATCATTAGATGCGAAAATGAGACATAACTTGTATTTAGCAATGGAACGAATTTTTGTTTGTTTGTTCGGTTTGGTTTTTCGAGACGGGGTTTTCTCTGTGTCTCTGTGACTCTCCTGGAACTCACTCTGTAGACCAGGCTGGCCTCCAACTCACAGAGATCCACCTGCCTCTGCCTCCGGAGTGCTGGGATTAAAGGCGCGTGCCACCACCGTCTGATAATGAAACACTTTTTAGTAAGAAGCTGATGAGGCCCAAATATGAGCGTGTATTCCAGACAAGAGGGAAGGAGCAGGAGAGCACTGTTAGGCCTACTTTCTCTCTAGCAACGGTCAATACCCGGGGTGGTCCCTCCATTTTGAAAAGAACTCATTCAGAATGTCACACCCTCCCCATCCCTACCTTGTATCTAGATTTCCACTGTTAGTCTATTTGAGGATTGCCACCACATGATCTACCCACCACAATAGAAGGCTATTCTCCTACGCAGAACACTTCACAGTGTAGCTTCAGTGTGTTTCCCCAGCGATGTTTTCTGTCCTCTCATATTGCCATTCTAGACCGCCAGTGTTCCCAGAACACACATTTTCTTCCCCAACTGCCTATTTTTCTAATGTATTTCTTCCAACTCAGCAAGTCCAAAATTGAAGTCATCCCCCCACTCTCTCATACCCACACCAGCTTTCCCTGGCTTTCCAACACTGGTAACAGCACCCCAGTCATGCCAGTGGGGCTTCTTGTCCATCCATTCCGGTTCCTCCTGGATGCTCTCTGTGAAGAAGCCGCTGCTCATTCCAGGATTCTCTTCCTTAGTTCCAAGTCTAATTGCTTGTAGATGCTCACTCCTTTTTAATGTTTAAATGTAAAGTGTTTCTGCACAGTGGGAGTCCACTCTGGTGTGTCCAGGATTGTAACCACCAGCTCACTGGGAGAGGATGCTTTATTTATTCAGCTCACCCCAAATCCTTTTATCACTGCCAGTGCAGCGGCATCCTTCTGGACGCAAGCGCCCCCTTTCCACAGCAACTCTACAGACACATCAGCTGCCTCATCACGCTGGTTTCTAGAATCAATGCTGGTGCCTTTACATTTTGAAATACAGATTATGTATTTCGTTATTAATTTATTTTACATTACAGTTGGTACTTATTTTTTTAAAAGAAAATGATCTGTCAGAAGGCAGTATTTAACCACAACAATAAAAAAGAAATTTCTTCTGAAGGAGGACACTAGATCTTGGTAGGAACGATTGATACAAAAAAAAAATCTTTCAGATGAATAGAAGTTTCTTACATCGTGAGAGACCATCCAGCCACAGTGTAAATAAGATAATGTGTATGAAATTAACTTACTTAATAATAGACACAGAAGCCGAGCTGTGGTCACACATGCCTTCAATCTCAGCATGCGGGAGGCAGAAGTAGGCAGATCTCTGAGTTTGAGACTAGTTTGGCCTACAGAATGAGTTCCAGGATAGCCAGGGCTATACAGAGAAACCCTGTCTCAAAAAGACAAACAAACAAAAATCTCCAAAAGACACAGACTCAGAGTCAAGCTAAGCAGTTTGTGTTAGTTCACACATCCCTTACAAGGATTTCAGGACCTTTTCTGATAATCTTGGTTGTAGGCTGCCTTTAGTTACCATTCTGTTCTGACCAAGGCAGCTTATAAAATAAAACATTTTATAGTTTCAGAGGGTTAGAGTCCACGATGGCTGAGCAAAGGGACAGCTGTGTCATCTTAGTCCACAACCACAAGGCAAAAAGGAAAGGTGCTGACAATGGCGGGAGTCTTCTGAAATCTCCAAGCCCACCTCAGTGACACACCTTTTCAACTAGGCCACACCCCCTCATCCTTCCCAAATAGGTCTACCAACTGGGGACCAAGTATTCAAGCGTGTGAACCTATAGAGGCCTTTCTCATTCAAACTACCACATAGACCAAGAACATCCTCATCAATTGTATCATTGGGAATTGTTGCAAGTGCAGAAACACAGGCTAAATACTGAATTGGTACCTTCACCCAGATCCCTGGGAAATCCCAGTGCATTAAAGCGTGACAACATTGCTCTAGGCTGGGCTGGTATCAGCCAAACCTCTGACTGCTTCTCTACTGCCTGTGCCAGCAATAGGTTTGGCACATACATAGACTTAGGATATCATTTGCTTAAATGCCGATTTTATCTTATTTTTGGTTTTTTTGAGACAGGATTTCTCTGTGTTGACCTGGCTGTCCTGGAACTCACTATTGACCAGGGACCTTCCTGTGTTTGCCTCCCAAGTGCAAGGATTAAAGATGTAAGCCACCACTGCTAGCTGTTTGGCTAGATTTTAAAAAATTCTGTATCGAATGCCTCTTATGGGCCCTATATGCTAAGGACTGAGGACTGGCTATACAGTGAAGGGGGAAGACAGGACTTTGGTTCCAGTCAGGCAAGGCAAAAATTTTTAAGAAGAGGAATGAATAGCTGCACAGTGGTGGTGCACATCTTTAACCCAGGCACTCAAGAGGCAGAGGCAGGAGGATCTCTGTGAGTTTGAGGCCAGCTTGGTCTACAGAGTGAGTTCTAGGACAGCCAGTGCTACACAGTGAAATCTGTCTCAAAAATTAAATAGAAAAGAAGAAGTAGTACCAATGGAATAAATTAGAATTATGTTAAGTACTACGTAGTAAATAAAATGAATGAACCATCTGGAAAACAGTGGCAGGGGGCAGGGCGGGTAAGGGAGAAGCCTGGCTGAGCCAGGAGGTTGGCCATCTTCAGCACGGCAATAGCATTTGAAGCCAGAAGAGCGAACGGAATCGCCTGTGGTCTGGAGAGAGTGGGGCTCAAGATGAAGCCCCAAGAAAGCTCATGTGTTCAGCTGTGGAGGTGAGACAGCGGACTGAAGAAAGGAAACAAGAGGGGCTTTGCTGATGGAACCATGGGAAATGTGGCTGTCGGCTATAACGGATATGTGAGGCTGGGAGCGTATGTAAGGGGAGCCTTATTCAATTCATAGTTTTGTCTGTTTGGCGTCCAAGATCAGGCAATACCATTGACTTAGCCACTGCTGAAGAAGGTGGGTGGGTTACATCGTGGTGGGCTGTGTGGAGGAACAAGAGGGCATTTCTCAAATCAGGAAGCAGAGATGGAAGAAGGTAAGTCTTGCTTCTCTTATAGCCCTCTCTTAATTCGTTGTAGACAAGGTTGTGAGGGAAAACCAAGCTCACTTAAGAACTGCCAAGGGAACTGGGTGGTGGTGGCAGCACTCGGGAGGCAAAGATAGATGGGTCTGTGTGAGTTCAAGGCCAACTTGGTCTACAGAGTAGTGTGTTCCAGACATCCAGGGTTGTTACACAGGGAAATTCTGTCCCAAAAAACCAACCAAACACACACACACACACACACAAAACAAATAAAAGACTGCCAAGTGGCGTGGCTTTAGAGCACTTGCCGCTCTTGTAGAAGACCCAGGTTCAGTTGTTAGTATGACAGCCAACAACCATCCTTAAACTCCAGTACCAGGGGCCTCAACACCTTCTTCTGACCGGTGATGGCACTGCACACGCGTGATGCACAAACATACACGCAGGCATGCAGGCAAAACACCCTTACACCTTAAAAAAAGAAAAGAAAGAAAGGAGCTACATGAGACCTCCCTTCGTTCCTTTTCAGGTCACAGTGCTCTCAGTGACTCAAGGACCTTCCACCAAACTGCAACTTTAAATACCAGTGCCACCACCCTGGGGACCAGCCTTTTACACACAGACCCTGGAGAGGCTCTCAGGCTCTATCCAGACCATTACAATAGGTGAACCAATTTCTCATTATGAGAAATTTAAAGCCATTTAGGGCATTTGGTAAATGCTTGGCATGTATATTATAAAGATTCTATAATAGAACCCTAAGAAACCTTTGGATTTGGGTGGTTTTTGTTGCTGCTTTGGCTTGGTTTGGTTAGCCCTGACTGTCCTAGAACTTCTGTATTTTTTTTTAATATTTGTTTTTATTTTATGTATGTAAGTGTTTTGCCCACATCTGGAAGTGCACTGCGCTAGATTCCAGAGCCTGGAGTAAGGGAGAAAAGGCAGGAAAGAGGCCAGAGTCTGACCTCTACAGATGAGACTGTTCCTTAGCACACACAGCAAGGGGCAGCCGCTCTCCCACAGGAATGGAGGGGTCTGTGAAGGGAGAAAGCTGCTTGGGACCTTTCATAGAGGGAGCAGAGGGTGTGGGAGTGAGGAAGTTGATGCAGTTGTAGGGCTCTGTGGCTCTGTAATCCCTTCTTTCTGAAACGGTTTGTTCAAGCAACACAGACCGTCTCAGAAGACAGGTTGTCTCCGCAAATATTTCTCTTTGTGACCGACAGATGATGGTTGCGCAGGGCTGGCTGCAACCGCATAGGAATTTTACAGCTGGATCACTCTATCTCCTGCATGTGTGCCTGGTGCCCGCAGAGGCCAGAAGAGGGTGCTGAATCCACTGGCACTAGAGTTGTGGATGGTTATAAGCAGCCACCTGGGGGCCGGGAACAGAATCTGGGTCCTCTGCCAGAGCAAGGAACAGAGTTTAATATCTGAGCCATCTCTCCAGCCCTGAAATTCTACATTCTCTTCAAAGCGGGAAGTTTCTCCTATACTTGCATCCCTGGGGTTCAAGATTTTAGAGAGTTAGGCCTGTTTTGTTTCAATAGATCTAACATTTAAAAAAATTCCATCTTATTTTATGTGTGTGTGCACAAGTGTGGAGGTTTGAGGACACTGGTGGGAGCTGGTTCTTTCCTTCCACCAAGGGGGTCTGTCTTTCTTAGGGCTTCATTGCTGTGAGGATACACCATGACCACAGACAGCATAGAAAAGAAAGAGAACGTTTAACTGGGGTGACTCGCCTACAGTTCCAGAGGTTCGGTCCATTATCATCATGGCAGCGACCCTGATGGCGCGCAGGCGGAAGTGGTGCGGGAGTTGACAGTCCTTACATCTCGATCCAGAGGCAACAGGAAGTCGGCTGACTGTCACACTGAGGGAAGTTTGAACAAAAGAGACCTCAAAGCCCACCCCCAGATTGACACGCTTCCTCCAACAAGACCACACCTTATAATAGTGCCACTCCCTTTGGGGGCCATTTTCTTTCAAACCACCGCAGAGTCCCAGGGATCAAACTCAGGGCATCAGGCTTGGCAGGAAGACACCTTTAGTCGTCTTGCTGGCCCCTCAGTGATTTTTTAAATGAACACACAGTAATGTACACACACACACACACACACACACACACACACACACACACACACAACCTTCTACGTCAAAGTAAGGGCTTTGTCTCACCAAAAACTGTTTCCTTGTGCCCATTGATAGTTAATCTCTCCCTCTGTGCTCAGTTAGACATTATTCAGGTCTCTGCCATATAGACCATGGTTGATTACTTTTGAATCTCATTTGAATAGACTCATACAGGACAAAGGTAACTTTGTTCCTCTCCTTTTTCTCCATACATTTGAGATCCATATGTGTTATGTTTACAGTACTTCAACATCTTTTATTTTTGAATAATATAAAATATAAACATTCAATGTTTTAGTTAGGGTTTTACATATTTCCTTGAAGAGACACCATGACCAAGGAGTTTTTGTTTTTGTTTTTGAGACAGGGTTTCTCTGTGTAACAGCCCTAGCTGTCCTGGAACTAGCTCTTGTAGACCAGGCTGGTTTCAGACTCACAGAGATCCGCCTGTCTCTGCCTGCCAAGTGCTGGGATTAAAGGTGTGCGCCACCACCGCCTGGTTTCAGGGCAACTCTTATAAAGAAAAGCATTTACTTGGGGCTGGCTTACAGTTCAGAGGTTTATCCGTTATCAGCGTGGTGGGAAGCTTGGCAACAGACAGGCAAACAAGGTGCTGGAGAGAAGTTGAGAGCTCTCCATCTTGATCCACAGGCGACAGGAAGAGACTGTGACACTGGGCGTGGCTTGAGCATCTTGAAATCCTCCTCCTTCCCCCCCATGACACACTTCCTCCATTAAGGCCATAACCGACTCCAGAAGGGCCACACTTTACTCCATGATCACATCTCCGATAATTCTACTCCCTGTGAGCCTAGGCGGGCTGTTTTCATTCAAACCACCACAGACAACAATGTATTAATTCATCTTCTGTTGATAGATATTTGATTGTTTCTAGTGTTTGATAGTGGACATTCCTTTATTCATTCATCTGTGTCTATGTATACATGTATCTTCTTTTAGATATACAAACTCGTGCCTCTTAAATATATACCTAGACCTCGCATTTCTGGGTAGTAAGGAGGTGTTTCGCTTTGGCACGCACCTCTAAATGTTTCCAAAGATGCCAGAGCAACGTCACCCTCACACTATCAGTACCTCAGAGTGCCACTCGCCCCACGTCTCGCTCACACTTGGTATAGCTAGTCAGCCTTTTAAATTTTAGACTTTCTGGCGTGTGCGTTAGTAGCTCCTTGTGGTTTTCATTTGCATTTTCCTCATGAGTAAGGGTTTGGGGTATTTTTTCTTGTATTATTTATTGATCACTCAGATGTCATCTTTCACAAAATGGACTGAATTCTGGATTTTAATCTATTTTACATTACGTTTATTTGTTTATTCATGTATTTATTACGTATGGGGAAAGGGAATGCACGCCACAGCATTTGTGTGGAGGTCAGAGGGTCACGTTCAGGAGTCGGTTCTCTCCTTGCACAGTGTGTGTTTCTGGGATCCAACTCTGGTCCTTAGACTTGGTGGCGAGTGCCTTTACCCTCTGGGTTTGTAATTCAGCAAGATTGTGAGTTTTTTTTTTTTGATAAGGTCTTACATATCTTAGGCTGACTTCAAATTGCTTATTGTAGCTGAGGACAACCATGAGTTTTGATCCTTCTTCCTCCACCTCCAAATGCTTGGATTACAGCCTGTGCCACTACACCCAATGCTGGAGACTGAGCCCATGGCCTTGTGAGGGGCTGGCAAGCTCTCCACCCTCAGAGCTATATCTCTAGCCCTAGTCTGTAAGCCTTTTTTTAATATTTGGAAATGTGTAACTTCTTAGAGGTAGACAGCAAATGTTTTCTTCTCTTCTGGAACTAACTTAGCCACTTGTCTGCTAAGCAGAATTCCTATTTCATTTAGTTTTTAGATTTATATGTTTAATGGTAGTATGTAACAAAATTAAGTTGTTTTAAAAGCCACAATGTTTTTTATCATAATTTATAACATAATTCATATCTCAGACTTTTTTTTTAATTAATCTTACTATGTAGTCCTGGGTGGCCTTCTCCATGTAGGTTAGGCTATCCTCAAACTTAGAGAGACCCGCCTGTCTTTGCCTCCCGAGTGCTGGGATTACAGGCATCCACCACCACATCCAGCCTACATTTCATGTGTTTGTATAGGAAGAGTCTGAGCATGCAAGAACCCTGGAAAGAATTCTGGTGGAGTCCAATAGCATAAGCTATGCCCATCATTTCCTGTACAAATATTCAGTGTAAAGTAGTAGTGTTAAAAGGAGTTGTGTTTCAATGTAGCTTTTTGTTCAGTTTCATTTGAGACTAGCTCTTACTATATCTCCCAGACTGACCTTGAACTGGCAATGTAGCTCTTCGGATTCTGCTTCCCAAATGCTTGGATTTACAGGCACGTGCCACCGTGCCCGCCTACTACACATATTACACGTTAAATTATGCTGTTACAACGAAACCAGGCGTTTTATAGTTATAAAACAAAAGTCTCAGTTTGAATACAATGGGCTCAGTCATTTAAGCGTGAACATTTTCCTTTAAGAAGCACTGGCGTGAAGCGCCAGTTCTTCCACTTTTTCATATACACTCCTTGGTGGCATGGGACACCTAAGAAAATTAGTAAGAGAGATAGTAAAATAGAGATATGTACATGCATACATATATATTACAACTTTAGGGTAACTAACTTCACGAAGAAAGCTAGACTAGACGTTAGGTTTGTTGTTTTAGTGGTGATTGTCAGTACTTCTTCTGTGGTCCATAGTGTATAGCTCTCATTAGACACTTAATCTAGGGGAAAATGGAATACTTTATGTAAAAGGGCAGGGCAAGAAGAACAGCTACAGTGGCTGTCTTTGATCTGTTTTTCTTAAACAAGAAGACTTGATATTTCTTATCCTTTTACCGTAGTCCTGGGACTCAGGAAAGAAGAATTTCATGGTCAGGATTGCTCTAGCCTTTCCCCCCTCTGTCTCGGTCTGCAGGTATCCACAATTAGATTAGTCAACCGAGGTATTTGAAAATCTCTGCTCACTGTGGCCTTCGAAGATTGTAATCCACAGAGGGAACATTTAAAAGCATGAATTTAGGTCCCCAAAACAACAGCAGAGTTCACCTTATAGACTAGGCAGCCTCACACACAGAGATGCACCTGCCCTTGGGATGCAGGGATTGGAGGAGGGCACCACCAGGCCCGGTTACTGTGTCTGATCTTGTCTGTAAAATAGGACCAGTTATAAAGGTCATTGTACCCACGCCTCAGCCATGCTACACAATCAAAGAAACCTCACTGCCCGACTGGGCTCAATGTTTGATGACACTTTTTTTTTGTAGAAACAGGTGCCAACAAAAATGGTTTCATATTGCCAGGTGGTGGTGGCACACGCCTTTAATCCCAGCACTTGGGAGGCAGAGGCAGGCAAATTTTTGAGCTTGAGGCCAGCCTGAACTATGTAATGAGTTCCAGGACAGACAGAGTTTCACAGGGAAACCCTGCCTTGAAAAACCGAAAGGAAAAAAAAAAAACAAAAAACAAAGAAAAAAACGGTTTCATAAGAAAACACTCATTGTGGCCAGGGAAGTGAGGGGTCAGGGAACTGAGGGGTGCCATCTGAGTAATGACTTACCCTGCATATCCCCCCAAACTGAACCAGGACCTTAAGTAGGCATTTCAGGAAATCTGTTTAGATGTGTTTAAAGAAGAACAGTAGAAACAAACAGTATGGAAACCTCAGTGGTTTTTTTTTTTTTTTTTTTTTTTTTTTT